>NW_027176251.1:5832196-5999696 GCF_023055335.1 Clinocottus analis | reverse complement strand
AATGCTTCCCTTGCCCTCTGCTCTTTGACCTGTGACTCTGACCGTGTGTCCTAATGTGGCCGGGTCTCTCGGAATTTCGGCATTTTTGTTGCAGGTTTGCAAAAAAGGGGTTTTTGATATTTGTATTAGCTTTTTTTTTTTGTATTTTAATGTTAAATCCATAAATTAACACTTTTTGGATATCTTCTATATTCTCAGTAGTTATAGGATGTCATATAACTGCTAAATCTCTGAAACCAAAATAAAACAAAATAATTTAATGGCAATAATACTAATGACGTAAGATGGAGAAAAGCAGCAAATGCCCATATTTTTTAAAACTGGAAATTCTTATTGATTAATTAAATAGATCAATCATTTCTGCACAATAACCACCTTTGCCACCACAATAAATATAAGTTGCAATGCCACAGTGTAAAGTACTCTATTATAAGCTGAACTACATTAACAGCATTATTAACAGCATGTTAATAATACATTAAAAATATGAAGAAAAATAAAACATATTTATGCATTTTAATGTTGCACTTACTTACTTATGTAGTTAATTTCTACCCTCGACTGTATGCCTGTGAAATTGGTTATATATATATTTTAAATAAGACGCTGACGATCTGTTTTACACAATCAATTAATCTGCACATGATATTATTATTATTATTAATAATAATAATAATAATAATAATAATAATAATAATAATGATAATAATAATAATAATAATAATAATAATAATACAATGCACATCAATTCTATGTTGTGAGTAGCACATACAGTGTGCAGCCTGAGCATCCAGATGCATGCTGAATGACTGCGTTGCAGGGTTTGTATATATTTACCCTTGGTGACAGGTGGGAATGTGTGAGAGGTGGGAAGTGAGAAACCCAACTCGGCAGCAGATACACGTCGGGCGACGTACACAAACTTCCCCTCACACTTGAGCAGAGATCTTCACACACACACAGACCACTGCCCCATGTCTGTCTGACCCCCTCCCTCTCCCTCTCCCTCCTTTCCTTCCTCCCTCCCACCAGTGCTCCAGGTTCCCTCTCTTTTCTCCCCCCCAGGCTGCATAATTACTTTTACTGCAGCAGCACTCTACGGGAAAATGAGTGTGCTATCTCTCTTTGCTTGAAAAAAAAAGAATGCAAATTATAGTTCAAACAACCACTTTTGTCCGTTTGTTTGAGTCTCTGTGTGTGTGTGCAAAGAGAAGAATGCAGATGTGCTGGCTATGACCTCATTGGTTCCTCTGTCATCATTATTGGACAGAGCTGCAAGGCTTCTCCTTTTACCCTGAGTGTGCAGGAGAACACGCATCAACACCACACCACTTTTGGTAAAAACAAGTTTTGCTTGCCCTGCTCCTGGGGGCGAATCTATAAACCAACACTCTGGCACAGAAAA
This sequence comes from Clinocottus analis, assembly GCF_023055335.1. Classification (NCBI taxonomy): domain Eukaryota; kingdom Metazoa; phylum Chordata; class Actinopteri; order Perciformes; family Cottidae; genus Clinocottus; species Clinocottus analis. The sequence continues at coordinate 5,998,291 of NW_027176251.1, read as the reverse complement.
AGATCTGCCTCATTGTGGTTGTGTACTGCTAGCATGGGAATATGCATTTAAAGTATTTAGAACAGTTGGTGCAAGAGCAAGTATTGTCCTCGTGTCTTTAAGTGCAAATATCTTCTTATGCTCCGTCTAGCTTTGTCACTTTCTCCACGTCTTACTAGTGTGTGTTTTTTCTAGGTGTGAACAAGATGCTGCGTTTGATTGCCGTGAAGGCAGCCTCCAAGCCGTTGGTGGAGATCACGCAGGACGGAGAGACGCTGTCCATTAAAACCTCCACCACGGTCCGCACCACCCACATCACTTTCACTGTGGGGAAGGAGTTCAACGAGGCCACGGTGGACGGACGTCCCTGCACGGTACACGGCACTACTTTCTCTGCACACACACACATAAGCAAACACACACATAATACATTGGCGTTTGGGGAGAACTGTCCAGATTACATCAATCTGTTTGATTTGGCTTTTCATCATATTTGGACTGATAGCATATCTTTACTCCTCCCTAAGTCTCTAAAGACCTATCATGCTACATTATGCTCCATCACTCTCCTTACGACCCCTTTCAACTTCCCGTCTTCCCTTCGTTCCCCCTTCTTGCCCTTTCCTGCCCTCCGTCCCTCCCTAATTCTACCCGTTGGTTCCCCCGTTTCCCATACGTGGCCTCTGTTTGGCCGTCTCCAAAGCAAACACATGCAACCAGCTAGCACTCCACTTTAGTAACAATGAGCGCATCACAAGTTATCACCTCTCAGTGATCGCCCTGCTCCACCTTTGGTGTCCTCCATTAGCCGCTCTCTTATGATCTCGCTTCCCCTCTGAGTGGCACCATGTACATTTGTCCATCTAACAAAGAAGTTTCTGCTTCTCTATTTTCTCTGCCGTCAGAGTTTTCCACTTTGGGAAACCGACAGTAAGATCAGTTGTGAGCAGAGTCTGCCGAAAGGAGATGGGCCTAAGACGTCCTGGACCCGAGAGATCACCAATGACGGCAAACTGATCCTGGTAAAGCACACAAACTATCCACTGAACCAAATTTTAGATTTAGAAACAACAAAGGTAACGCTTTGCTGTGCATTGTTAAGATTACAGCGTAATGTTTTTGTACACTGGTGTATTCATACAACTCTAAACTGTGTCTACCTGTAGTGTTGTGGACATGTTTTGGGCTCTATAGACTTCAAATCAAGTTGACTTTGACAGAAACCTCTGTAGGTCTATTATTAAGCCTTTTATAGGCCACCAAGATGCACCAGTATTGCTTTCAGTTTCCTAAAAGCTAAGTTACTTTGCTAAACAGCACACACAACAATACCATTTTTTATGAATTAGACATATGTTAATTTAATAACATACTTGGTAACGGAATTAATTTGCCCTGTAGTTACTTAACACCCTGTACATCATATTTAAACGTGCCACTCTAATATACCTCTTTTGTTGTTTTTTACATACTTGTAGCTTCTGGCATATTATGTATTTGTATCTTATTTGTGCAACAAAAAGACACTGTAACATCCAGGATAAAATCTGAAGTGTTGCTTTAAGAGTATATAATTATATAATTGTGCTTTGAATACCATGATGTAAATCTACTGGCAGAAGATGAATGAGATTCGGTTGCATTTACAAATGCACGCACAGCTTGAAACAGGATGAAACACGTCATGAAAGTCTGTGTGCAAACACCAACGGATCTGACCAGGACAGAGAAAACAAACAATTATGATGTGAAGTGATTTGTTTTGTGAAGGCTGAGATAGAATCACTGAACAAAGTGACGAAATAAAACATTTTCTTTCTGACAGCTACCAAAACTCAGATGCCTGTCCACAAAAAGAAGTGTATTTAATGAGAAACTCAACCAAGCTGGCACTTCAGGTTGACTAAAACGTATTTAGTATTTTGACTGCATAAGTGTTCGCACACAATTATGCAGTATGCTATAAGTCATAAAGTTGAGGAAAAAGTAAAAAAAAATTCCATTTTAATACAATTGTTAAGTGAGCAAACAATCACGATCAAATGTTGGTCATGTTTTTAGAAAAAAACAAATAGAAGAATGAAGACAGAGACGAGTAACTAAATAATCTGAATTGGACACACAGCGCTGTACAAGCAGATGACACATGAATGCTGCACAGTCCTCTCTGGAGTAAATGTTTTTTTTCACGAACTGTGAAGAGAACAGGTATTTATAGTGCATAGCTGGCAGTGACTGAACATCCAAGACTCCTGGCGTGCACTTAACAAGCAAAAGCAGCCAGCAGTAATATAATTGTGTGAGTGTTTTGCACGGACATGTTTGCGTAAACATCTTTCTGTAAATGTTTGTGTAAAACAATGAGATTACGTTGGTCTCAATACAAAATAATAACTAGAGATTCAGAAATAATTAACATTAATTAATAGGAAAAACTTTAAATATGATTTTACATTGAACTGCAGATCACCGTGTCCTTATGTAAACATCTGCCCTCTCCTCTCTTTTTAGACCATGGGAGCAGATGACGTGATATGCACCAGAGTCTACGAGCGACAATGAACAAGAGCACTTCTCACTTTTTATCCTGCCAGTCACCCGCCTCTCCTGCATCACCACTTACATCTCTTCAACCCCGTTGTTGTGGCAGCACTGGGAGATCGCTGTCTTTAGTTTTATTCCAATATCTCTGTCTACATGATGGTCTCAGCAGCTCCATCAAACGTGACCGGCTGGGTTTTAAGCATGAAAATGTATGTTGGATTTGTTGAGTGACAGCTGCATTTATTTGGCAGTGTGTATGTGTGTGTGGGGCAGCAGAAGAGGTGTGAGACTATATTTGTAGATGTGTAAACCAATCTTTGAGCTCTTCCAGTTTCAGGTCAGTTTTGATGTGCACCTTCTCTCTGTTCCTTTAGTCCTGCCCCACAACTTTAACCTTTTCTATATCATGACGACGTTTATATTTATTACTACACTAGAAGCCTGCTACAGTACTGCTTACATTTTTACTTTGTGTCTCTTTTATATGAAATGTTATCATAGGAAACAACACTTTCTATGAGAAAACAATAAAGCACGATATTAACTCAGCCTGACGTCGACTCCTGGTCCCTCCTACACTGAAAACCATTAGGTGCATAAAAGCTCTCAACAGTGCACATGTTTTATGGTTTGTGAGTGTAGCTGGGGAATATGTGCACATTAGATGGCTCCATCTTATTTTAGTCTTTCTGTCAGCTGTCTGCAACTAGAATAACTTGTCTGTCCCCTCCCTCTCCGTCTCTCTCGCGCTCAGTTTGTTTGTCTCCCCATCCCTCTCATTCATCTCTCTCTGTCAATCATCTCTCGGCCACATGCCCTCATTATTCAGCCATGCACCGTTTTAAGACTGAATACTTTTCCATTTGACTTTTTCTTTCTCTGTCTGCTCACTTTTATTACTCATGTGGATCTGTCCATCCTGAAATTTCCCCTGGCATGTGAAGCAACATACAGAGAGCCAGCTGTGGGAATGCCACCATTGGGAACTGCTGGGTTTTATTTCCATTTAACTTGCCAGTTGGTTTAATTTGGTTCATATTTCTCTGGAGTCTGAAGTCCTTAAAGGCACCTCGACTTAAAAGAATAGTTTCACATTTTGGTGTTCATATCTGTTCTCGTCTTTACTATGCTAAGCTAGCGTCCTAGTGTAGGGAACAACTAGTGATGGCAAGGTTGATAAGACCAATAGGTCAACTTGAAATGATTATTGGTCGGTGAACTACTTGACCAATAATCAAATGATCAGTGGGCGTGTCTACAATAGCAGGAAATGCCAATTAGATTACAGGGTACAACGGATTGACAGCAGATGTGCTTAACAAGAAGTAGACCGTCAAGGGACCTGGAAATGAAAAAAGGGCTGGGGAGGAAGATGAATAACCCAGGTTCACACACACACACACCTACAGACACACACACACACACACACACACACACAGTCAGTAAAAACTAGATTCCTAAGAGGAATTTTGTGATGCGAAAATGGCTCTTTCGTTTATATATTGTTTTTTTTACAAACTATCTCTTTATTTCTCTTCTTGCCCTGCAGCTGTGTGCAGTTACAGTGTGACCCCAATAAAGTCCCCTCATCTGCCTCCTGCCCTAATAAAAGGGGTAAATAACTATCCCTCCCTCAATGTTTATTATCCCCTGGGGCAGTAAAAGGCAGCTGTCTGGCCTCCTTTAAAATGCTGGACCCCTGTAAAAAACACACATGTACACACACACATTCACATACCAAACTAAAAACACACATTCTGGGAACTATTCACACATGCATCAAACACTCCCACTGTACACAAAGCTCATAAAACACTGCAGTGGCTCACCTAAAGCGTGGACAGACAATCTGCCTGAAAACCCCTGGAAGATGAAGCACCACAAAGTGGGTCTGAAAAAACAATAACACATCATCTCTTCATCTCTGCTGATGACATCCTGACTGCGTCGTCCTCCCTGCAGGTTGTTGGCTTTGCAGGAAACTTAACGAGGAACAGAAGACAAACATACCTCACTCCACACAAGTCAAGTAATAAACAGGGACACAGCGTGGAAAGACTAAAAACAGATTCATGCATACCGACAAAAATCAAAACTGTTTGCTGAATGAGTATGCATAACTCACTTTATCAATGAGAATAAGTCAGGTAACCTTATACATGTTTAACAAGGTAACCATCGTGACTAACTGAATATGAAGCAATTGTACAAGAGCAGGTTAGTTTAGGTGCCCCAGAGGCATGGCGGGCTGAGTCAGGTTGCAGTTTAAAAGATGACATACATGCAGGGAGCCGTAGAGTGTGTGTACATGTCTGCATACTTGAGACAACAAAGGGGTGATTTGTGATCTGGTTGAAGCAATTACTGCCATGCGGGTCAAGTATAATCTGGGCTGGATAGTAAAAAGGGGAGTAGACTCTATAATACCCTGCAGGTAACTGAGTCGGAGAGCTGAGTGGGAAATAGAGGCACATATCTTTGTGATAGTCGACACGCATGCACATACATTCATAGACATAGAATTCATGTGACAGTGTGATGACAGTTGATTGTCATGCACTCACACACTGTACTGTTTCCATCCAGGATGTTGATTAACACCCACACACACCTGCAAGCCTGGACAAACTGATAAACACAACTAACAGTCGCACGCACCGCAGCAAAGTGCACCAATCTCCTGTGGCAAATGCAATTAGACCACCCAGGATCCTTTGAGGCTACTTGTAAAACATTGGTCAAAAATAGTAGGCTACGCCTAGGGCACACACGCACGCACACACACACACGGGCGCACACACACACACACACAAACACGCTGCTGCTCTTACGTCGTTACAGTTCAAATGTTTTTGGGAGATAAAGTAGAAAAAAACATTCTCTGTCGAAGTAAGAGAGTATTCACGAGGAAGAGGCCTACAAATAAAGAGAATATGGTTGGCACCTCGGCCCACTGAGCCAAACACTCAACCCCACAACCTTCAAAAGCTCTTCTCTTTAATTTCTGGGCAGAGAGTCCTTCCATTGGGGAAAATAAAATCAAAGAGGAGTGGAATGGAGAGACGAGGAGACGTTGAGTCACTGAGTAAACGAGCGCTGAGGTCACGAAGTAAGCTTCCTCTTAACCGCCTCGGCTAATTTTATAAAAGATAAATCATTCACTTACTCACAAATGGGCCTAAGACTTATTTGTGTACTTTGCACAGACATCCACAGATCTACTGTCCGCTCAGTGGGGAGTCTCCCAGATGAACACCATCGTCCTGCTCCTCCGCTTAGTGCAGGCAGGACAATGGTCTCACAGTACACCAGGCTGAATGAGGTCTTTGTGGAGATGAAGAATGCAATATTAAATCTGATTACAGACTCTGACGCTGACCTCTGGATAGAGAGGGAGATGATGGAAAGATGGAAGATACTGTTTAAAACAGATTATGAGTGTGGGAGAAGTTAAAGAGAGGTGAAAAATGCTCTTACAAACGGTGGCATTGCATCATTTATATGTATAAATACTTAGCTAAAAGTATGTGACAGTCAAATAACTGCATAAAAAGTGGACTTTCAAACCCAGTTGGGTAGAGGTGCAGGACAAAAGCCACAGTTAGGAAAATATGACATACGATAGAACAGAATAGGCATCATGAAAGTAAACTTTATTACAGAAAAGTTGTATTAGATTGTATTAAATTGTATCGGTGTACTTCTTAAAGTGAACACAGTTGTTCTCACCATCTCTGATTGTAGTTGTCTTCTTTGTTTGCCAATGCATCCTTCTTTTCATTCACTAGATGTTTGCCTGACGAAACCTTTGAAGGATGAATCGCTGCGTCATTGAATTTTGAAGGGCATGCAAAATCCATTGCCGGCAGAGTATCTCTATCGCCGCAACAGTACACGATTGTCGATGACTCCTTCTAGAAACATGGCGTTTAAAATGCTGCTGTAACCGCCTCCGCTTCCGGCTTCAGCAACATGTTAGGACAACAAGTTCTTCCTCAACAAACTCAGTAAAACATTTGGTCGCAAACAGGGATTCCTCTAACTTTCGCGGAAACTTGGAAGTATGCTGTTGTCAAAAATATTTATTTTGTACACAAATGTGGAAGCATATTTTGCTCATATAGTGCAACATGTTTGAATGTAGCCAGCAATATGAAAGATATAAGTAGTAGGATCATCAGGCGTTTGTGTTAAGACACACTCACACATCAATCCACAAAGGATCATACGGCTACACACACATGCAGGAAGAAGCCCCTTTTGACATGACTTGTTGGTGTGTTAAGATACGTGTGAGTCCTCCACAGCTATTGTGCTTTCAGATCAACAGATTATTTATACAGAAAAACCTGGAGATGAGTGTATTCAATGCATTAAGCTGAAGTGATCCCTAAGAGCCTACGAGAAGGTTTAATGAGGTATAACATTAGGAACTCTTTTAAAGGGAAATTAATACTTGGAGTCACATCAGTGGTACTTTTAAAGAGCCTGCATTTGATTACTGCATACATGAGGTTCAGCTTATCACCCTCTCTTTCTTTTCCTTTTTTCCCCCCTTCCTTCCTTCCTTTCCTCGCGCACACTACATCTCTTTCCTCTTTTGACAAGCTCCAGACGGTTGCCAGGCTAACACATACCGGAGACCAGTTTGTCAAAGCTGCACACAGTGTAACGTTGGCTGAGTTGTGCTGTGGTGACATTTGATTGGTGGCAGAAGACAGACTGTGATTTAGGAAACAGGGGTGGAGGAAGCACACCTTGTAAAAAGGTTGTTTTTTTTTAACTATGAGCTGCTGCACGTGCATGAAAATAAATCAAATAAATCTGCTATGCCCCCCAAAAGTTGCTGTATGTGTGAAAACGCAATGCTTTCTGAAATATCAGTCATGCACTCTTCATGGGAAGAAGCACTGCATATTGACAGGCGTAACATGTTAGCACAGCACCAAACCCAGCATGAGTGACGTCGCAGGAGCTCCTGGTGACAGATAGAAAACCGGCTTGTCTGCTAACACTTCACCGTCACTCCCGTCTCACTCGTCCATAAATCACAGCTACTGTACTGCAGTGATGATATGTAACACGTTGGTGCTATGGTCTCCTACTGCCCTCTATCTATCCATCTACACAGCCGGGCTCTATGTCTGACATTGATTTACTGATCACCCAACAGGCAAAATATCCCATGGACATGCCAGCCAGTGTAGTACGCCCAGACATTCCTTTTGCTCCTCATCCTAAAATGTGCATTGGCTTTGAAAGGGGAACTCGGCACACTGAACATGACGTCAGTTCAATGTGCAAACTCTGCTGCTGTCTGTGATGTAGAACGCATGTTAAAAGTGTTAGTACTTTAGTAGGAAAGCATTAAGACAAGTCTTTAATGGCTAATCAACGGTATATTCCGTAGTGGGAACACATACAATGAAGTGTGCTGTCCACCTGTATTCAGTATTCACTCTACTGTGCCGTTTGTAAAAGCTGTAAAAGTTAACTCCTCTTCATTGATTCAAATGGTTTTGTTACACACACGCGACTCTGCAAAGTTTGATTTTATGCTGGATGTTAATGGACTCCTGAATACCTCTCAGAGGTGTGAAACTGTGACCGTTTCTCAATACCCAATAACGCAAGTATGGACTTGTGAACTTTGAGTCTGTATAAAAGTTAGATTTAATGTTTTAGGGACACGACCATTTAGTTTAATGTAGTTTCTGCTGCTGTTGTACTGTACTGGTTATACTGGGAGGTGTATCTAATATCTATTCTCTTCCATATTGGATGAAAAAAATACCTTTACATTAGAACACTGCTCATGTTAACATGTTTTGCATGGCTGTTGTAATATTAATATATAATGTATGAAACTAAAGTAGCTGAACCTCACCTGGTACATTAGTCATTAAACCAGGACTGACACTAACAGGAGATTTCATCTCTACAATGCAGAGATCATGGAGGCTGCAGTGACTTCTGGACTCTGGTAAAATAGGTGTGTGTTCTTGCACTAAAATACATAGAAACCTTCTCCAGCATAAGAAGCACCTGACAACATGGGTCAGATATTAGAGGGACATTTAGACTTCAACAATTCATATTTTGAAATCATTATTTGTTATTAATAAACAGTCAAAACCAAAATAAATGTACTACATACATTAATGCTACCACAATTAATAAACAATGTTTCAAAATATTATCCTGTTTTTATCCATGTCCCGATTCTTTCCGTGTTCTGGTCTGAAGCTGACCTGAGACCAGCCTTCAGGGTCTCCAGGAACAGCATCAACATGCTGGTCCAGATGCTGGTCCAGGAAAAACACCATGAATGGAGCCACAAGGTTGGGGTGCTGGTGATGGGGAGACTGTGGATCAGTGGTTAGCATGCCCCTCTTTCAATCAGAAGATTGGTGGTTCGATCTCCGGCTCTGTTAGTCCCCGTCATTGTACCCTTGAGCAAGACACTTAAACCTTAATTGTTCCCCGTTGCTGTGTATAAAGCAAACATGTAAGTCGTTTTGGATAAAAGTGTCAGCTAAATAAAATGTGATGGTGTACTGGCTTGCTTGCGGCGCCTCCTACAGGTTCACCTCAGACATCTCTGCCATGCCGCAGTCCACAGTGTGGAAGACCATCCACAACGTGGTGGAGGAAATGATGACTATCCTCCATAGAGTGCATTTCCCCAAAGCAGAGGAGATGGAGGAGGTGGGGCCTTGCTGGCCATGACGAGTCCGCTGTGCTGCTGGTGCCATCGATGGTGTCTCATCTGGATTCTTCCTCCTGCAGAGGACAAGAGGGCATACATGAACAGAAAATGGACCGGGATCAGAGGAAGGCTTGCTGCCCCGAAGGACTGCCTCATGTCTGGGTCAACAGGACTACGTGTAAATACTAAACCTCCCCAGATAAAGTTATATCCACTGGAAGAAAAGTTCATTAATTGGTGTATATATGTGTCTTTTGCAATGTTCTTCTTGTTCTGTCTAATTTAAATCTAATTGCCTGACTGTAAATAACTATCTGTAAACAATAGGACTTTGTAATTGTTTGTTGTTGTAAATATACACAATTGCTTTCAAAAATGAATATCCTGGGTTGAAATTCAAACTTTACATTTATTTACAGTTTATTTAAAAGCGTCTCATTCTATAAGGGTTTCCTCAGATGTCCCTTCATTTAGATTGTAGGTTATGATGCACATTGATAGACAGCAGAACCAGTCTGTATAATATGGAGAGAGAGGAGCTAACAAGACGGACAGAAGTGAAAGGACAGTGCTCTAGGTCAACGCTAAAATTCAATTAAAACGTCATTATAATAATATAACGGATTTAAAGTTACCTGTGAACAAAAAGTAGACTATTGAGACCAAACGAATGATCGTTAGATTCAAACAAACCGAATTATAGCTCATGTTTAACCATATAACAGAGACGTCAATACCACCGGCAAATTTCAAAAAGACTTGCCGAGATCAGGCTGTCCTAGGCGGGCACCGTGACGCTAAGTCCCCGGTGCTGGTTCTCTGACGGCCCCGATAGCGGCTCCGACATCCTCGGATCTAATTTTTAAATCGGCTGAATCTTGACAAATGGGAAGACCAATTTGATTCTTAAACAATTAATGTATCGCCTAAAAACATCCTAAAATTGCTTCCCGTGACTTAAAAGCAGTAGTATTTACAAAGTTTCAACTTACAGTTGTATTGTCTCCTCCGCCATCTCTTCTGTTTGCTGGAGTTAAATGCAATCTGGGTGTTTGTCCATTCAAAGTACACACAAGTCACCATCGATGCAGACCCGGTAAAAAAAAAAAAAAAATGGGACGAGCGAGCCACATCCGGGCATTTCGACCGTGCTCGGCTTGACGCGAACTTTGAATTGGATCAGTGCTTGGGCTCAGGCTGATGACGTTTTAAAAAGTTCACAAGAACACACGTACAGAGGAGTATGCATACTGAAACGAGGCCGCTTCGTCGCAGGATTATGAAGTAAACAGCGTGCCTTTGAATGACTTTGATGTGTCGTCAGCGAATCGGCTTTAAAAGCACTTTATCCAGTGAGAAGCGCCAGTGGAAGTCAGCTACTGCAGGACGACTGGCGAAGCTTCTCAACCATCGTAACTCAACGTCGGGTGAAATATTCAAACGAAAGTTTAAAGCAAAACGATCACACTGAAGAGATGGAGCTCTATGAACTGAGGGAAAAACATGTCTTGCTGAAAAAACAGCTAGAGCAAATGATTGCTGATAAATTTGCTGATGAGCAAACAAAAAACGAACATGATGACAGGATAAAGGCAGTTATAGAAGACCTTAAACTGTCAAAAGATGACCTGGCGGCCCAGTTAAAATTTACCACGAACAAAATGGATTCAAAAACAAAAATATACAATGCAATTCTGGAAGATTATGAAGACCGCACAACATCTCTCATTAAGCAGAGTAACTTAGATTCGGCCACACACGCCCAGGATGTATCTAAGATCAAAGCTATGACAGTAAAGATTACGTTTCTGGAGGAAGAAAATGAGCAGCACAGAGAAAATGAGATCAGCTGGACTGAGAAATGCCAGAGCTTGACTTCGGATGTGGCCAACCTCAAATATCTGAACAAGGAACTACAAGAAACCTTGGATTATGTCCGTGGAACAGTAGATGAACAAGACTGTCAAATAACCAAATGTCAGAAAACCCTGCAAAGCAAAGATGAGGAACTAAAACAACTGAAGCAGACCACAGTTGAATATCTGTCAGAGAGCAAACAATGGAGTGTTCGGTATGAGAGCATGGCTAATGAGCTCGCTGAATCTAAGTCTCTGACAGCTAAACTACAACAATTAAACTGTGATCTTAAAGACCAGCTTCAGATAAGGCAGGAGGAGAAAATACTTAAAGGCCCGGCCATGAGTTGGAGAGATGAATGCCATATGTTGGCTGAAAATACAGACTCATCTGAGAATCAGCCAGATGAGAGCCTCCTGATGCCTGAGGATGAAACAGATGAGACGACAGGTAAGGATGTAACGTTACATCTAGCGGCTGAGATTCAGTCCAGACCTTCATTGTTTCGCCTCGTTAAATATGTATTGAAGGCAGGAATGTATACTGTGGTTCCACTTCTCCTTGCGGGAATGATGACAATGCTTTTCAATAGCGTTACCGGCTCTGACTGCTTCTCTTTGGAGTCTGACTGCAACCTGCTGCAGCGCTACACCTCCCTTCATTACATCCAACCTCCTCCCTTTTAAGTGAGTGTGTGAATTATGACCTTTCGCCTAATGTGAGCTATGATAGTTCATATTAAGTGAAAAGTGTGAGTGTGAATGATGACCTTTCCCCTAATATGAGCTGTGATAGTTCATATTAAGGGGAGTGTGAGTGTGAATGATGACCTTTCCCCTAATATGAGCTGTGATAGTTCATATTAAGGGGAGTGTGAATAATGACCTTTCCCCTAATATGAGCTGTAATAGTTCATATTAAGTGAAAAGTGTGAGTGTGAATGATGACCTTTCCCCTAATATGAGCTGTGATAGTTCATATTAAGGGGAGTGTGAGTGTGAATGATGACCTTTCCCCTAATATGAGCTGTGATAGTTCATATTAATTGAGAGGTAAAGAGAACAAATCAAGAAGAAGAAGACAATAATCAATCCGTGATCTTGAAGACCAGCTTCAGATGAGGCAGGAGGAGAAAATACTTGAAGGTCCGGCCATTGGAGAGAGGAATGCCATATTTAACTGAAAATACAGACTCATCTGAGAATCAGCCAGATGAGAGCCGTCTGATGAATAAACCTGAGGATCAAACAAGATGAGACGACAGGTAAGGATGTAGATTCGGCGGCTGAGATTCAGTCCAGACCTTCATGGTTTTGCCGTGCTAAAGATGTACTTAAAGCAGGATTGGGTTGTGGGTTCAATTCTTTTAGCAGGAATGACGACAATGCTTGTCAAAAGTATTTGGAGGAATGCTGTATTTTAGGTAAAAAATAAAGACTCATCTCAGAATCATCCAGAAGAGAGCCGCCTAATGAATATACCTGATGATGAGACTACAAGGTAAGGATGTAGATCTTGCAGCTGAGATTCAGTCCAGACCTTCATGGTTTCATCAAGCTAAGGATGTACTTAAAGCAGGATTGTGTACAGTCGTGGGTCCACTTCTTCTTGCAGGAATGACGACAATGCCTGTCAATAGCATTACAGGCTGTGACTGCTTCTCCTTGGAGTCTGACTGCAACCTGCTGCAGCGCTATACTCTTCATTACATCCAAATACATGAATTATGACCTCTTGCCTAATGTGAGCTGTGATAGTTCATATGAAGTGAGAGGTAAAGAGAACAAATGTTTGCAAAAAAATAAAACAAATACATACTGAGTAGAGAGTAGAGTAAAATATTAGATACAAAATGAAAAAAAGAGAAAGAACATGGTACAACTTTTGACTATGCAAGCTTGATAACTACATTTTACCCAAACTGCCCCTGCACAGTTGCACCTTGTGGAACAATGGAACAGATGTGACAGATGTGCCCAAATCTATTATAGAATATACCATAAATAAATAACTTTCGTTATTATAATTATTGTTTAATTTCCCAAATGAATACACTCTGACACATGAAATCAGAGGAATGCAAGCAGCAATTTTACATTCAACAAACATTTTATTTTGACAAAAACAAGTAAACAAATCATTTAAAATGACTTGTCATCTCTTGAGAAAGACGTTTAAATGAGTGAATAAAAAGCATAATTTAAATACACAATTGTACGCAATTTTTTTGATGTCGTCACATGATATGTTATGAATGGGCTGTCCCATTCATATTTACACCAGTTCGAGCCCACCTCTCACCCTCAGCAGGACCACCTTGTCGCAGCCGGTCTACAAATGCAGCGTCGCAGGATTATGATGTCACGGCGTGTGACGTGACGTGTTCATCCCATGTTCAAATAAGCACCAAACACTTGCTACTGTGACGTAAAATAATATTTTGAAAAAAACTATGCAGCCCATATAATCACATGTAATTGTCATATTTTTATTTGTGTATCTTGTGCACACGTGTATCAGTAACTGTAGAGACCTGAGGGTGGCGCCCAAGAGCTTTACAAGAATATTCTGGAGAGGGGTCAGTGTATCAGGTGCATCTCCTTATCCATGTTGACTTCAGTTTAACTAGGTCAGATTAAAAAAAATACCTCTAAGACTTGACTTGTGAAATCCAAGTAAGGTGCACAAATAAGATTCATATTAAATTGGCACCTCGCGCTCTTTTGTAAGTTAAGAAAGCAATGTTTAAGTTAAGCCAGTTGCCTTATACATTAAAAAATGTCCTTTTTTTCTCCGCAACATGAGGACTAGAGTGTATGAATTTAATACTGATCTCAGATCGGTGCTTGGTATCAGACGATACTCAAAACCCAGGTATCGCTATCGATGCCAGAATTGAACAAATCTGATTGATGCATCCTATCACTATTTACCTTTATCTGAATCTTAAGACTTTGTGTCACCCTGTAAATGGTCAATTAGCTGTGATTAATTAGTTAGTTAATGTCTGACAAATCAAATAATGAAACACTGTATAGATCAGTTATAAGCCATTAATAGAACAACTTTTTGGTTCTGTGGAAAATCCTTCTTCAGCTTGATACTTCATCTTTAACAGTGGCGGCGTCTAAACTAGACTCAGATTTGATGGTTTGTAGTAAAAGCCCTTTGTTGATGAATTATTAACCTTAATATTAAGCACTTTTTTTTAACATTTATAACGGCAGGAGATTGAAGAGAAAGTCTCTTGTGGCTCAAAAACATTGGAACACACGATTTCCCACAAACTGACCACCCACAAGTTTATCTTATCAATGAGTTATAACGGATCTAAATGATTTATTAACCAGTATCAAAGCCATTCATTACAGCTTGCAACCCTTCGATAGATGATGATTAGAAAGTGTGATAACTTTGTTATGCTCCACAAAGTATGGTCCACAAAGTTTGAGATGTTGTTTAAAAGAAATAAGTCAAAGGTGAGATCGGCAGTTTGAAAAAAACAAGAGAGAGAGAGAGAGAGAAAGAGAGAGAGAGAGAGAGAGAGAGAGAGAGAGAGAGAGAGAGAGAGAGAGAGAGAGAGAGAGAGAGAGAGAGAGAGAGAGAGAGATGTGGGTTTGAGGTTTGTCAATGTGAACCAGTTGCTCAGAGATGACTGGTGGAGGAGGACGGATAGAGGGAGGGGAATTCTGAGGATAAATGCGCTCTTTCATTTCAAAGTGAGAGAAATCCGTTAGAGGCACACATTTACATCGACAGTAACTCCCGGGGAACAACCAGTGGGTTCTTAAAGTCGGACTATCAGCGGAGCGGATCATGGATAACAAGTTCTCTAGAGGAACCTCACCTTCAACTGTTGGCTTGATGAGCCACAGGAGGGCTTGATCTTTAAAGACGCGCTCCGGAGTCAAGGGGATAACGCGCCGTGCTGACAGCCTGTGTGGGAAGGTGTAACACATAAGTAATGGTTTAATGATTCTCAACTGAAGCCTCTTGTTGGATGGGACAGGTGCAGGATTTTCACGCCATGACATGGGTCACCGAGGTGTCAATTTAGTCCTTTCTCTTTATCTTAAAGAGCTTTCGGTGCACATGGGATAACTTTCTGTGGTGTCACCCAAATAGTTCCACAGGGACTTTGAGAAACAAAAAACAAATCACGTTCAGGAATTATCTTGTCGAGACGGTTTGCTTTATTTTCATAATCTACAACTCGAGAGCACTTTTGGACTGACATGCCACTGGAGCACCGTTTGACTGGATTCTACGCATCTCTGGGGGAAAGAGAGCGCTGAGACCGCGTGTGTGCATTTATGTTCACGTGTGTGTGTGTGTGCGTGTGTGTGTGGTCGACGCCGATGCACTGCACTTACACCAGCTCAGGGGAAACACTTTGTAAACAGAGAAAAATAGAGGAGAGACTCTTCTTTCATTCGGTTTCATAAATGGATCCGTGTAAATCCCCGTTGTGCTTGCAGTTCATCCTTCTTCTAATAGGTAAGTTTTATTTGGGATAAGAAGTCTTTAAATCTGTGTTTTGCACTTTTTTTTTTTTTTTTAAACAAGATGAAACTAAATGGTAATAGGAGGCTGAACAGGAAAGGGAAATCTCTGCTCTTAAAGTCAACTTGTGAACTTTGGAGAGCTAAAGTCAACCTCTTTTTCCATGATTGATGCCTCTTTACTTCCCAGTTGCTCTCCTTTCCTCCAACGCTGTCCCTCTGGGTGATATGGTCCTTAACCTCCACAACTCTTGCACTTTAACAGACATGTGTGAATGATTGTGTCACACGTGCCTCCCTGAGTCCCAAAGAGCTTTATTCTGTGTGACAGTATAAGTGAGTGCGCATGAAGACATTCCTAACATGATTGCAGGAGACTGGAGAAGCGGCCATATTAAAACATATGGCCACACTCCATTTGCCAAATAGATCAGAAGAAAAGGAAGTTGTGCATGCGTCCAACAAAGTAATGGTTCCTGGTTTAAAGTCTGATCCTTAGGTCAATCTATCAGTTATGAGGAAGAATTTCATCCTCGTTGAAGGTTAAGTTACCAAAAGATGTTTGGAACGATCAGCGAGAGTTGCATGTACCAAAAGGTTAGTGGTTCCTCTCCTCTTACAGCTGACACCTTCTGACCCTGGCAGCTGAGTAACTCAACCCTAGCGGCCATATCAGCCACATCCATCGCTTAGACCTGATGGTTAAAATTCCCCTAATAAGGCGTCTGCGCCATGTGCATTTGGAGCATGCCCATCAGCTCCCCTCCCGTGCTCACGTTCGGTGTGGCAGAGCGGCCTCACACACCTCATTGAGCCATTCCCGCAAACCGGCAAGGAACCTATAAGAACAAGACCATTGTTGTCTACAGAAGTGATTATGCAGCTGATAAGCAGAGGTTTAACTGCTGTATTCTGGGATGCAGTGAGGCAAAATGAGATCAATAGGCTGATATAGTATTATGTTGTGCAAGGCATGTCAAGTTTGTACCTGCTCTGAATCACACAGGCGCTGAAGTCAATGTATAGATCGGGACATTGGCAGCCTGAAGAGTGATTATCCACGCAGTCAATTTTCATTGCTTCTCATCCAGAAGCTGAGGAATGAACAAGCGACACATACTTACACGGCAATGCACACACACACACACACACACACACACACACACACACACACACACACACACACACACACACACACACACACACCTATTTGCCAATGCCAGCAGCCTGTGGTTTGGTTTTACACATTGCCCTCCATTATCAGGTTAAATCAAGCATGGGCACGGTAATTGTTTCCCCCTATTTTTTAAATTCTGCAACCTTTGATGTAAGTTGTACTCTAGCTTATGTGACCTGAGTGTAAGTGTTGCTGCATGTGTCATACAGGAGGAGCATGTTGGTGAGGGAGTATGTGTGTAATGTTAATGCTTTCAGCAGAGCGCCCCTGATGTGGACAACAGGCCTGTTACACTGTTATGCTTTACTGAGATGTTGAACACATCTGTGTGTGTGTGTGTGTGTGTGTGTGTGTGTGTGTGTTCTTCCTACATGCTTGCCATTATTCTCTCCGCTTTCTTCTTGTGTTTTTGTACTCTCCCATCATTTGTTGACTTTCATTCCTACTCCCCCTCCTCTCCCACCCCCATTCCCCACGAGAGGGTGACAGAGATGAGAACAGAACGTGAGCGAGATAATGGAGAGAAAACCTGTGAAAGGGGGTGAGAAGAGGTGAAGGGTGAGGAGGGGGAGTGTACGGGAAACATCGTGAGTCGGTTTGATAAAGATGGTAGAAACAGACGGTCGAGCAGACATCTCCGCTGTAAGACATTTCACAGAGATAAGTCAGGGATGTAAATGGAAGAACCAGAGGAACAGACAAGGAGAAAAGGTCATTTGCATATGCTAGTCCAATTAAAACCACATACATCAGTGTCTCTGCATGCTGCTGTAAGTGCTGGCATGTATCATCTAAGACGAGGTATCAAGTTCACTTTATGTGACCATACACAGGATACTGCACGATCACAGCCATACACATCATATTTCACCAGCAGCAGTAGCGCCCAAAGCCGTGCGTGTGGTTGAAATCTGGGCCGAGTTCGCCTTGATAAATGTTTACTGTGCCAGTTGTCATGGTGACGGGTGGTCAGACGGGCTGCGGTGCAGTGTCATATATAAAACCCAATGAAATGGGAACCAGAGGCGGGAAGACAGGACAGGGAAAACAGGGAACGATGGTACAGTTTTGTGGGTTGTGAAGGGAGGGGGCGCCGTGTGGTATTGTGTGTGTTTTAGGAGAGGGGGTAAAAGAAAGGAGCAATTTATGGTTTATGAGAGAATGAGTGAAATAGGAGGATGACAGAGAAAATCAGTAGCAGGGGTTTTTATCGAGGGGCCAAGTTTGTTGTGGAAAGCAATTTGTAATTAGAGAGGGTGGTGGACGTCGCCACCAGAAGAAAGAGAAACATTTTACTACACTGTGGATAAAAGCATGGTGGGATAGAGTATTAGCGAATAACAAAGACTCGATGGAAAGATTTGTATTCATTTTGGCCATGAATACGTAAGATTTAGTATCAAGAAATGAATCCGTCCTTGCATTAGCATGTTCCCATCGGTGAAGTGCATTAAGCATCTGTGTAGAATAAGGTAGATGGCTGAATCTCAAAGCCACTGGAGGTTTGGACGTTGAAACATTGGAAGCTCACTCAGATCTGCAAGATCAGCAGAACCCAGACTTACGAGTCCACAGCTTGAGGAGGCGCTGTACGGCGCAAGCACAGCAATGCTTTGAGATAACTTCTAATGTTGGCCTGCTAACATAATGAATGACCGTACTAACATGATGTTAAGCAGGTTTAATGTCTACCATGTTCAAAATCTTAGCTCGCTAACTTCAAAATAGCACTGTAATACAGCTGAAGACGATGGGATTGCCATTTTGAATGCAGGTGTTTGGTCATAATTCAAAGTAAAGATTGGTTGTTAAAACATTGAACTCAAAACCACAAGTGAACAACATCAGGACAAAACGATAAATCCTTTCGGGAACATTGAAGTCTGGAGCAAACTGGTGGACCAATCAGCAAAACGACATTGCCATCCTTCGAGTCACGCTTAAAAAACCCACGCAATTGCAACTTCATGTCCGGTGAGTAAATCTGACTATGAGAAAAAGAAGAAACTTGGCTGAAAATGCAAGGGAAATATACAGGGGAAACATCTGTAGAAGAGAAGATGAAAGTGCAGGTAGAAGAAACAACAGAATGTGAGAACGGCAGGAGCAGAGATGGAAGAGAAACATTGAGCATATCTAGTTTCCTTCTCAAAACCAAGTGGAATCCCCCTCTGATTGGCCTGGCCGAGGTAACTGTCTGTGTATGTCAGTGTGTATTTGTGGGGAAGTATCTGTTCGTGAGCTGGTGGGTAATCACGGCAGCAGTGTTCTGGTCTTGTTCCCCATCTGGACTACTTTTCTGAACCTGCACAGTAGGATGGTTACTGTTCAAGCTAAATTACATGTCAACTCTTATTTTATTTAGAAATCTCCTGAAACAAAACATCATTATCCAACACACCCTTTCTCCAGGGCTACATATAACCTGTAGGTGCTCAAGTGTGACAAGTCAAATACTAACTGTCAACTGTCACAGCTTTTGTTTCTGAGACTGAAACTACTAGGCTATGCGATGATGCTCTGTAATTTAGATGGAATTGTGTTTATAAAGGAAAAAGAAAGGAGAGTTTGTTCCCTGTCAGCCACTGACAACTTCAGCTAGCACATTTGCTTAAACAGAGAAGAAAGCTGCTGTTGCATGCAGCGTGCATTCAAATAGGCTACTTCGCTAACATTGCACCTTGAACTTTAATCCTCTTGCGCATATATCCACTGCGCATAGGATTGTGGGTCAGAATAGCCAGAAAAGCATGCTGGCAAGGACAGCCTTTTTTGTGTGTACTGCATTTGAGATGCAATGTGTTGGGACACATTAAATCTTGTTCTGGCATAAGATACAGCATATTGGACCGCATAGTAAATATACATCCATCAGTTTTATCTTAACACAAGCAGGACACAAGCAAACATGTAACAGAACTTAAAACAAAAGACGGAGACAAACTGATTAAGAACAAAGAAACACGGCACGTATTAATAGAGACGGACTAATAGGGGTGAGAACAGATGATGAGCAGAAGGTCAGGTGACTGCAGAGCTAGTGAGGAACAGGTGGAAATTACACAAAGACAGGAAGTGATTTGAAACAAGAGCGGAGGGGAGTAATATACAAAACATGAATGAAGGACATGAAATAGATGAAAAAAATGACCTTACAGCAGGGGAGATTATGACATTATCCATTTTATATCTACTATTTATGGTTCATGTACTGTTTTAAAAGATCACCTAGCTAAGTGACAGACTATAGACACTGGAGACAACCTCAGACCTGATGTCGGAAACATAACTGACAACTGAGGAGTTGCACAACTTGTTTAATTCAGAATTACATTATTGTCTTCAGGTAACTTGTAATACCTGGATGCACCAAGTTATAATAAATGAATTGACTATGTAAAGATATGTTGTCTAATATTCATTTTTTTATTCTAAAGGTCAGATCAGTTAACCCTTGTTTCATCTGTTCATTCAGTTTCACTCTGATTAGCAAGGTAAACATTTAATCTAGGCGTGTGTTATCTACCTTTTAAGTATTTGGGGCGTTGAAAAAACATATTTAAACGTTCCCTTTCAGACTGAAAACACAAGATGTGTGTGTGTGTGTGTGTGTGTGTGTGTGCGTGTGTGTGTGTGTGTGTGTGTGTGTGTGTGTGTGTGTGTGTGTGTGTGTGTGTTTCATTTTGCCAGTTGGAGCATGTTTTCATGCTTCACCTAAATGTTCACAACTCAGTGAACTGACTACTGGGTTGTTTCTCTCTGTCTTCTCCGTGTCTCCCTCACCTCTCTCTCGTTGAATGAAGGCCCGGCTTGTGTGTTACAACAGGGGGCTTACTATACTCCATAGTTTTTCTAACCCACACCCTTCCCTGCCTTGCCGCTTCTCTTTTCTCCCCCTTTCCCCTCAGACTGAACTCCTTTTTCCTCAGAGGTTGCCTTTGCTCACTCTGTTTATTCGTTTTTTCAGCCCCCCCTTCTCTCTCCCTCGAATCCACTCTCCCAGGGCCAAGGGGAGCAATAATAATCTGACTTTATACTGTACAGTTGTGTACACACTCCAAGTTTTGCATATTTTTCATTCATTCTAGCGGATAATCAATGTCCTTTATGTCAACTTGTAATCTTAATGCCGTAACGCAAAAGTCTCCATCACATTATGAAATGTGTGTCAATTTCTTGTCAAGAGTTAGAGAAGATTGACACCGCTCCATTGTTTTTACAGTAAATATGAAGTTACTACAAAGTTAGCTCATAACCCACCGTAACATTTGTCATTGTTAAGCTGTGTATTAATTCCTCCATATAGTGGCCTGAAGCATCGGGTTTTCAGTTTGCCTGTCTTAACATTTGTTTGTACACAAAATCTCAGGAATGCCTTCAGCTAATTTCTTCAAATTTGACACAAACATCCATTTGGACTCACACATGAACTGATACAAATCTTTTGGGCAAAAGTTAAGGTGATGTGAGCCAACAAAACCATTCATTAGCCTCAAGAACTGAAATGATAATTAGGCAAGTGTATACTAGTATTAAAAATATGACATTTTGGACAGACAAGGATGTAAACTGTAACTTGGTAGAGGCATACAACTGCGAGGCGGTAATGATAGTTTTTACTTATTAAACAAACAAGAGATTGCTTGTTAGATTGTGATGCTTCAGATATGCTGGAAGGCAGATTTTGTTGCATTTGGACAAATCAAGGCAAGGTGTTTCCCCCTGGTTCCAGCTGTTATGCTGAGCTAGCAAGCTACTGGCTGTGGTCTGGAGTTTAAGGGAATATTTAGGGAGGTTACGTCAATTCCAAAATACAATTCATGTCATCTGTGTATTCATCTTTTCTGTTATTTCTCTCAGGGTTGTGTCAGTGTTTCAACATAGATGTAAAGCGTCCGCGCATCTTCACCGGTCCAGAGGACGCTCTGTTTGGCTTCTCTGTTTTACAACATGAAGCAGACGGAGAGAAATCGTACGTTTGTGTGAATATGGAATGAAGAAAGAGCAACAAATAATCAACCTTTCATAATTCATGAACAGCAAGGATGTACAGTGAATGTTTTGATGATAAATGACATTCTGTTGAAGGATGCTGGTCGGCGCTCCCTGGGACGGGCCGCCCGACAACAGGAAAGGAGATGTGTACAAGTGCATCGTCGGAGAAGAGTTGAACTCAAACTGCAGCAAAGTGAATCTCGGTGAGAGAAACAAATATCCGTAACAACTCAACTCTCCCTGCTTTTTTTCCCCAAATCCTACAATAACGTGGTCTGTCTTTCTTTTTTCAGGTGAGGCTCTCCAGAATGTTTCTAAAAACCTGAGAAATTCTCACCTGGGGATGACACTGACTCCAGAATCCCCGGATGGCTTCCTGGTATGTGGTTTCAACACTGAGAAACAAGACTTATTTTTGCTTTGTGGGCATTTGGTTGCGTTTGAGAGGCTGAAGGGATGTGGTCAGACCAGCTTCTGTTTGCTCGACACATGTGAATGAATCATCTCTGCTGGTGGGTTTATCACTTGACTTTAGATGTGACCATGTGCGGTTCACCGATCCCCACCTTCCTAGATACCTTTTTGGAGATTCATATGCGCATTTGCAAAGTCAAACTCACTGAGACTGAGTTGGTGGACTGAACGACACAAAACAGTGTAATTACTGTAATTATGCAGGTTTTGCAGCTACGCTTCCTCTGACTAATTTGTGTTCTATTTTTGCGAGATTTTAGATACCGTTTTGAGACTAATGTTGTTTTTGTTCTCAAGAAAAAGTTGATTCTCAGATCAATCAAGTGCAAGTCCTCATTTTTTGTGTGACATAAAAGGTTCCCTGTATGGTATTCACAGCATATGGAGGCAGCTGGTGGCTGAGGCTCCAGTTTTGAGCACGCAAGCAAGCAGAAATGTGTATGTGTGTGTGTGTGTGTGTGTGTGTGTGTGTGTGTGTGTGTGTGTGTGTGTGTGTGTGTGTGTGTGTAGATAGTGTCTAACATGTTAAGCAAGGTTTTTACTGTTGCTCTGGGTGTGGAGTCGAGTACAGTTCATGAACGCCATCCAGCTTAACCCACACTAATGTGCGTGTGTGTGTGTGTGTGTGTGAGGGGGGGTATGTGTGTGTGTGTGTGTGTGTGTGTGTGTGTTTATCTTAACCCCAGTGGTCAGGTCTATAACAGGATCGGAATGCGTCTCTGGCCCTTTGTTAATGACAGACCGACCAAAAGCCAAAGCACCTCTCTCGCTTTCCTCCGTCCTCTCCCTCCTTCCTTTCTCTCATCCATCTCTCCATCCCTTTCCCTCTGCCTGTCTGAGCGCCGCAGGAGAAACCCATTCATAATGACAGGGCGAGCAAAACCAGGATGTTTCTCTTTCTCTAGTTCTCCCCCATCTTACCCCACTCTCGGTCTCTTTCTTTTGTCTCTCTGCTGTATGCATGAGTTTCTCTTTTATCTTCTCTTTCCGCACTTCCCCCCCTTATCCCTCCCCCTTGGTGTAAAAGCCAAATAAATGGCACGCTTTGAAGACAGAAATATTTTTATACGACGCACCCCCTCCCCACACTCCTCATTCACCGCCCTACACACAATCAGATTTAAATTGCTTTACTGGTCTGGTGTTCCAGCTCTGTTGGACCACTCATGACAAGAGCGCAAACACATCAACAACTGTCGTCCTCTCTCTGCCTCTCCCTCATTTCTCTGCGTACCAAACCACAGTATTGTAGTTTTTCCATGACTTATTCCCTCTCATGACTTGTTTTCTTTTTGTTCCCCGTCTGTCCTAGTTTAGCCTTTTTTGTGTGTCTCTTCAGTCACCCGACCCTTTTTGTCGACGTGTTTAAACCTTTTGATAACGACTAAAAAAAACACCTCAACGTGTGGTGAGCGGAACACAAACACTTGAAAATATAAACTGTTCAAATTGACTGTAGCTGCTCCTGAAATTGCTTCACCTGTGAGACAGATGCTGATGTGTTTCTATGTGTGTGTGTGTGTGTGTGTGTGTGTGTGTGTGTGTGTGTGTGTGTGTGTGTGTGTGTGTATTTGGCAGGCATGTGCCCCTCTGTGGTCTCAGGAGTGTGGTACGTCTATGTTCAGCACTGGCATCTGTGCCTCTGTCAGCGACAACCTAGAACCGAGAGAGACCATCGCTCCAACAGCGCAAAGTAACCACACATTACACACACACACACACACATTTAGGCAGAGAAACATACTGCGCAGGCCCGCTCTAGCCAACTATTTCTTTCTTCTTCTTTTTTTTTACTTCCACATGTGGCAGGGTGCTCCACATACATGGACATTGTGATCGTGCTGGACGGCTCCAACAGCATCTACCCCTGGTACGAGGTCCAGAATTTCCTCAGCAACATCCTCAGCAAGTTCCACATAAGCTTGGACCAGATGCAGGTAAAAGTGCACGTCAATGTTTATTAGCACTGCCTATAAATATTATTTACATTAGTAATGGAAACTTGTGGGTTTGAATTTGATTGAGTCTCCCACTTAAATCTCTGGAACCCCTTAGCTGTTGACCAAAAGAGTAACACAAGCTCGTCCCTCGAGTGGAACCATGCGCGGAGTGACAGAGGAACCAGTTTGGCAAATATTGCCAGAATGGATCGCTTCAGTAATGTCAAGGGACGTAAGCAGAGCTAGCTTGAGGTCGAGGAGGAATGGAAGTTGGGGGACAAGGGGACGGCGGGAGCTAAACAACGAGAGGAGGGAGGGGGTTTGGGTTTTGAAATGGGAGGATAAGGGTAGCCGGCATAGTGAGGTGAAGAGGAAATACCTCTGGTTTTTGAATGGATTCAAAAATTCCCCAAGAGCGCTGTTTGCTTTAAGAACAAATTGGTACTTAAAGAGACAGTTCACCCGACAAACAAGAGTCTCAGATGTTGCTTTCCACAACGATGTGCCAGCACAACCATAAACATGTGGCATTGTTGAAATACTTGTGTGTGCACACTCAGGTCGGTATACTGCAGTACGGCGAGGTAGCAGTCCACGAGTGGTCTCTGAAGGACTACCAGACCACACAGGAGGTGGTGGAGGCCGCCAAGAACATCAGCAGACAGGAGGGACGAGAGACGCGCACAGCATACGCCATCCACACCGCCTGGTAGGCCTGTCAATCACTGTTACTTCACTCTCATTGGCTGATGCTCTTTGTACTAAAACATTCGGTAGATCTGGCTGGCCAACTGGAAACTGCCTCGATGTTTAGATTTTGGTACGACATTGTTAGTTGTTTTTTTAAATATATCACTGTATAATTTGTAGTTAGGGTGACGATCAGGCCTGTTTATTTCTGTTTATTTACCTGTTCTTTATGAGACTCTGCAGGATCCCATCAGGCGGATTTTGATGCACGGCGAACTGATATAATATCAGACAAAGGCTTTGTTCAAAATAGCATCGTAAT
Source organism: Clinocottus analis (assembly GCF_023055335.1). NCBI lineage: Eukaryota > Metazoa > Chordata > Actinopteri > Perciformes > Cottidae > Clinocottus > Clinocottus analis. The sequence goes on along the minus strand of NW_027176251.1, from coordinate 5,973,102 downwards.
GTACTGCATACTATATAGGCGTACTCAATCAGCCAATTGCCAACAAATTGAATAATCAAGTATGCCTTCACCATCAGACTGCTTCCACCGAAGTATTCTCAAGCACAAGGAATCACATGACTGACCCGCCGGCCAGCAGCTCCGTCACATCCTAAAAACATTGCAAGACGTTTCCAAACTGATAAACTGCCCACATCATTTTTTTTGCATCAAACATATAAAACTTAATAAAGGGACATGTTAACAGCTTTATATCTCACATTATTGACGGCCTGGTCTCAGAGCACCAAGATGCAATGCATTGTGGGGCAGTTGAGTATTTGCAATAAACTTAACCCTTAACCCAAACTCAGAAATTCTTGCTAACGTAGTAAACATGTCTGACTTACACAAAATCCACACACTATGCAGGGGAATGTACGACATCCTCAATTTTATGCATACTGAGAAAGAAGTCGCTCATAGTGACATTCCACAAATAATAATAACAATAATAATAATAAATCATCAAGTCATCTTTCAGCTCATTGTTTTGCTCATTGCACACGTTTCCAGCTAGAGCGAGCAGCTGTTACCAGCAAAACAGTCTCACACACACCCACACATGCCACTTGCCCAGCAGACAAACAACGTGACGGACTCGCTGCAGAGCGTTTAGCCGCTCATACCAGAATGTTGTTGCACTTTGCACTTGGTGGAGACCAAAAACAGAGCTGAAAGGGAAATGAATCAATGTTTCTTGATAATGTATGGGGCAATCACTAGTTATTGAGCAGATATAAATGATACAACCCTGACAAGATGTGCAGACCATCTTTAAAATACTCTCCTTTAATAAAATGTATTGTTGCCTAGTTTCTCGTCATAAATGTTCTTTGTGGAAGTTTAGGGTATTTAAGATGGTAACCCGAGTCTAGAGAAACAGCTCTATATGTTGAGGGTCAGTGAAAACCTCTTGGTCTGAAAATATCTCTTTCTTTTGAAAATAAAATTCCTGCTTTATTAAATACCCACATGGAGCACCACACCCAGACCCCATGTGTGGCCACAGCTTTCTTTTTGGGATGTGTGTGTCTTGGAGAGGTGTTCTACTTCTACACACACACACACACACACACACACACACACACACACACACACACACACACACACACACACACACACACACACACACACACAGGTAATTGGGTAATTGGAGAGTTCCTGTTTTTTGTGTTCCATTTAAAGGTAAAAGTTGGAGAAGTGCAGGAGGAACGTTTAAAAGGTGAACAGCAGTGACTGAAAAATGGAGCCGGTAAAATAGTAATTTTATCTTTTGATCTCACTGCCCTTTCCTGCCTTGTTAGACGGTGAAAACACACATTGGAACAGTTTCCATCACACCATCTTTTCAAGTTTGTGTCTGTCACTGTAAAGAAATCAAGCCGGGGTCACAGTTTTTAAAATCATTTTTAATTAATTTGATATCAATATAAGGTCTCATGTTTTGACTTACACACACATACAGCACATACTCCTGCTCACACACACACACACACACACACACACAGATGGACAGATAGCAGAGCTCTGCAGGAAAGTGACGGGGTAGAAAAACAGTGGGATTGGCTGAGCTGGACTTGTGGGCTGCTGGCTCAGCACGGCTGCAGGTGTGGCACAGCCTGGTCAGACAAGTAGTACTATACAGCTGTAAAAATACACACTCTTATACTTACAGTACACACATACACCAACACACTTATTAGAGGCTCACACCATACACTCAAATTCACATGCACATATTGTATTTCTATTCTCACGGGGGCTCACAGGACGGCGTTCATCCCTTGGACCCCCGGACCTCAACTTTGACCCTAGACCCTGCATATTTGACCTTTAAGCTTTATCCCAAACCTTATTATAAACTTAACCCTTAACCCAAGCTCTTAGCTGACATATAGCTGACTGGAAGAACATAATGATTTTATTTTTGTGCAGACAATCGGTACACACATGCAGAGCTGCAGCTTTAAGCCTCCAGACTGTGAGGATTTGACTAAGACCAGACCTGCTTGAGTCTTGGCTATCTGGCACATCGTGGTTTAATTGGCTCAGTCGAGTCAGTTGAAATAAAACCCACCAAATCGTCTATGTAACTCGATAAGTGAATGCTATCAAAGTGTAGAGTTAAATGGGGATAATCAATCAAAGGCTAAACAAACTCAAGAACAGTTTGCAAAACAATGAATCTCCAAACACGATAAAAGGGGAAATGAGGGCATCAAAACTATGATGAGCTTCAGCTTCTTCTCAGCTGCTGCAGCTGATTTATCTCATTTCTTCTGTTCCATTATCACAGTTTTTAGGACATTTTAATGTGATTTTGGTTTTTACTCTAAACTTGAGTAACTGGTGATTAATAGTATGCCTATTTAAGTAAAATAATAATGTCTCGATTTTAAAAAGATACTCAAAAAGATACAAGTATACAAAAGGAAACATTGTTAGTAACAAGAATGTAGTTTGTAACTTCCAACCCTGTGACCCTGTTTTTATACTTTGTTCTTAGTTCACATTAAACAAACAGGATGTAACGTGTTAATTAGAGAGCAGGAGAGCGAGTAGGTATATTTTGGACCTATTAGAAAAAGCCAGGCAAGCAGTCCTCTTGTTTCAGCTAAGGACTGTTGGGTGTAGCTTCATATTTAAACATACAGACATCACAGTGCTATGATCTTCTCATCCAAATAAAGGCAAAAAAGCAAAATAGTGCATTCATTTCAAAAGACACGGCCTCAGCTTTTTTTTTTTATAAAAGAACGTTGATAATGCAGTTGTAAAAAAAGAAAACCGTGCGTGAGTTGAGCTGCCAATACATACATGTTTATGTAAATGGGAAGAGTACAAGTTGCTTTGAGTCTGCTTGCAGTGTGACGTCGACATGTAAATGCCAGTAATGGTTTGAATGCAAAGTAGATGACAGACCGATGCATGAACATAAAACCCTGTACAATTGGATTAGCCACTGATTTTTATGTTGCTCCACCCGTCTGAGACGCTCCCGCTCATCCACACACATACACAAGTACACACACAGACACACACAGACCGCTGGGCCATGTCATTACCACACTGCTGTGACTCCATAAAATGGCTTATAAATACAACCAGGCCTCTCAATTAGCGCCACTCACTTTCTATCCTCTTTTATCTCCCCGTCTCATCTCCATGTTTCTTTTTTCCAAGTGTTTCTATGCTTCCCTCATTTACTTTGTATTCTCCCTTCCCTCCTTACCTGTTATGTCGGTCTTGTCACGTTTGTTCTCTCCCTCTCTTCTACCACTTTACTTCTCCCTTCCTTGTATAATTCGCTCTTTCCCACCAGTGTTATTTAACTGGATGCGTCACACGATCCCATCGCCACATCAGAGCAGATTTTGAACTACTCAGTTGTAATATTTGGCTCTGTATATTTTATTACTTTTAATTTGTATTCCAAACCCTTTTCTCTTCCTTCGAGTTCACTTTTCTCTGTTCCTCTGCATTTTCTCGTGCTATTTTTCCAGACTAATTATTACTTGTTTGCCGTTTCTTGTCTCTCAGTTTTTCACTCATCTATTTGTACCTCTGTTATTTTTCTTGCACACTGTTTTCTCCTCTCTGCTCCCTATGTAATTTGCAGACTGCATAAGGGAAACGGTTGTTTTTAACTCTGAGTTTCTTGCGGCTGACCACAATGTTATATTTAGACAAGGGCTGGAGTTAGGCCTGAAAATGACTGAGTTCACTCGGCGTGACTACTCTCCTCAGTTTGTGTGTGTGTGTGTGTGTGTGTGTGTTGGTCTGAGGCTTACCAACCCTATTCAACGCTTGAATCAGGTCCCACTGAGAACAGGTTTCTGGAGACAAACAGGGTGCGGCGTGGGTCTGTTCGTGTGTTTGTCATTTAGGTTTCCTCTCTGTATCATGGCACAACAGGATGGGAATGCACAGATGCGGTCGCTGTGTGCAATGACACGTGCACACTGCATGCTATGACCGATTGACTGGCAGCAAAAGTATGTGTGCCAAATATGACTAATATAGTTGTGGTACGCTTGTAATTTGGATTTTTTATAGATTATATAAACCTGACTTGATGGGAAGCAACTTAAATTCAATCTCTCAGAGTTTTACTGGCTATTTATTTTCTAATAAAGCACGTGAGACTTTCCTTTTATTTTGCATTGTTTGTCCAGATTCAGCATAATTTCAGCTGGATGCGATTCTTTATCTCAGTCGGTCCCTTTCCTTCTTTGCAGCACTGAGGCGTTCAGTCCAGAGCGTGGAGCGAGGGAAGGCGCCACCAAGGTGATGATCGTCGTGACGGATGGAGAGTCACATGACGGCGAGGAGCTACAAGACGCTCTGATCGAGTGCATAGACAGAAACATCACCAGATACGCCATCGCTGTGAGTACCTCTCATCTAGTCCAATCGGTCATTCTGCTTCAAGGACCTGCAAACATAAAAGTGTCTCGTGACGCTCAAAATGTAGGCTTGTGAGCTTTCAACAATCAGGGAAACCATTGTGGGACGCAAACAAACAACTAACCTAAATTTGGGTGTATGAGCATCCCTGACATTCTTCACACATTGTGTGTGTGAAAGTGGTGCAGTGACCATATGAACCCTCAAGCAACCACACAACACCACCACCACCACCCCAAAAATAACATGGCTCTACATTAACAGATTGAAATAGCCATGCTGGATCTAAAACCGCCCCACCCAACCCCTCCACACATGGTGGTGGCATGGTTTTAGTGTCGCAGGGACAGACAGACTCTCGTGGTAGAACTGAACCTCCAGACTGATAATAGAGCTCGACGAAAAATTCTGAACTAGCGTGATTGCGATTTTACCGTAACGGGGACATGAACGTGTGTGCCACATTTCATGGCAATCCATCCATCAGTTAAGACATTGAACTAAAAACCGTGTCCACGTCCTGGTAGCGCGAGTGGAAAAGTCAAAGTATCATCAAAGTCAGTAGGATTCACTGTCTGAAGCAGTGTTTTTCAACCTTTCTTGAGCCGCGGCACATTTTATTTTTTACAACAAATGAATCCTGCGGCACACCAACAACCCTAAAAAGTTACAAAATGTCACATTGTTGCACAATACAGCATATATGGTAGGTAATTATGGTGCTACCTACTGGCATGGACGAGCATTAAATTACCTGGCCAGCCACCATTTTGCAGGCTCAGACAATTCAACGATGGAAAATTATTTGATGAAAATCATTAATATTAAGTGAAATTGGACATTTTCCCACAACACAATGACGATCTCTCACGGCACACTGGTTGAAAATCACTGGTCTGGAGAACATGAATATTTATAACAAATATAAAGGCCATAAATCCAGTATAGTCGTTGAGATATTTCCCTCTGGACCAAAGTGGTAGACAGGCACGCAGAAGCACGATGCCGTCCCTATTCAACAGCAACCGTCACTCTGGACAATCCACAGAAACAACAACACTATTCTTACATGTGCACGACATAAAGTTAGGTCAGCAAACATTTAATTTGAGATAGACGGCCAAAGATAGAGAGTCACGGTTTGGGGAGAGCAGAAATTGTTTACGCAGCTTTTTATACAAAAAGAAACAAACAAAACTGGATGAAGAAAACAGGAGAGAACGCGGTCGTTTGTGGTCAAGTGTTTGTCCAAAAAGTTACAGCGATGACAGGTAAGGCCTACGGTGTGTGAGTGTGTGTACGTGCATGCGCGCGCGCATGTGTGTGTGTGTGTGTGTGTGTGTGTGTATGAAGGACAGAGCTTTCAAAACATGAGCCTCGTCACTGCAGACTGTGTTTCATAGATCAGTTCAGGTCAGGGGCTGGAAGTGTGTGTTTGTAGGGGCCATTTATCTTCATACACACTTCTATTAATATATTCAAATTTCCAAGTCCCTTGAATCTGGAAATGTGCTTTAAATTGAACACAAATTCTTCTTTTCTGTCTTCATTCTTCTCTTTCAGCGGTTGGCAGCCTGAGTGGAATTTATACGATCTTAATATACATATTTCTACGTCGGCTCTCTACACACTACACCCCTCTCCATCCTCTACCCTTTGAAAACAGAGGATTTCCTTAGTGTGCTGGGCAGCTGAAGTCACAGGGGAGATTCTTGGGTTTGGTTTCTCGTATGGAATTTTTCTCATTTGTACTTCAGGCGTTAAGCCATCGACCACTGCTGCTACAGTATATCTTCTGCATCAGTCATCTCCTCTCCAGGCCTGCGCTCCTCATTTACAAACCTCTCGTGGCAACCATTTCCTTAAATTCTCATGTTTTCCAGTCAACTTGTTGCCTTTAGATATTGTTTGATTACCAGTAGATTACTCAGGCGATGACGTGTGTTTATATTCATTTTATTTACAGTAAAATCCTGCAGCTCCAGGTTACGTGTGTGCTACTTCCCTCTGACTTCTTCACTGTCCCTTCAGAAACCTGGAGAAGAGTTTGCTCTGATACATGCCAAAGTGTCTGTGCATGTGTTCTGTTTTTGTTGCGTTCCCCCCCCACACTCTTTTCCCTGCTTTCAGCTTAATCCATCATCTTTTTCCCTCTCTCGTTCTCTCCCGCTGGCCTCTAGGTTCTCGGTCATTACATCCGTCGGCAGCAGGACCCAGAGACGTTCATTAAAGAGATCAAGTCCATCGCCAGCGACCCTGAAGAGAAATACTTTTTTAATGTGACCGATGAAGCGGCGCTCAATGACATCGTGGATGCCCTGGGAGATCGCATCTTCACCCTGGAAGGTTTGTGATGCCAGAAGGGAGATTTTGATGGTATCAAAGATGCAAAGGGGAAAAAGTTTATCCGTTGTGTCATATAATGACATGTACTGCCTTAGCTGTTTGTCACACAATTAAAACAACAATTAGTCTTTTATTGTAAATAAGACAGACACAGACACACACACACACACACACACACACACATGCACGCGCACACGCGCACACACACACACACACACACACACACACACACACACACACACACACACACACACACTTTGTCTGATGGTCTTTTTGAAAGGTTCAATATGTCCATCCATCCATTTTCATCCGCTGAAACAAAGACACAGGCACACACACACACACACACACACACACACACACACACACACACACACTTGAAAAGTAACACTGTCACATTGATCAACATGCTTTAATAAAATAGAGTGCCGTCTCCAATCAGCATGATGTAACATCAACTAAAAGTAGAGATAGACGAGACAGAAGTGGAGAAAGAATATTTAAGAGGGTGGAAGAAAGTGTCTTTCACAATAGTCGCTGCAACATGAGAGGAAGGCCGATAAAAAGCGACACCACCCTTCAATGTTCAGTGAAATCAGAGAGGAAGGGACGGGAGGAGAGGAAAGGGTGAGGCGTGTCTGTCACCTGTGCTCCTCGGGGTGTGGGAAAGTGCTACTGAGGCCATCTAGATCAGATCCCGAGAGGGAGAGGAAGGAAGGAGATGTGTAGAGAATACTGACCTGCTCTCTCTACCCTTCAGGCACACTGGGCTACAACGAGAGCTCGTTCCACATGGAGATGTCTCAGATCGGCTTCTCAACACACACGCTGGATGTGAGTCCAGGAGCTGATAATCTGTGGGTGTGAAGTGCATGAGCTTTACTTGTGTGTCTCATCAATGCCCCGCTCCCTTCTTCAGGATGGCATACTGTTTGGGATGGTGGGCGCCTACGACTGGGACGGTGGAGTGTTGAAGGAAGGGACCAATGGCCGCGTCATGCCGCCCAGGGAGGCTTTTGAGAGCGAGTTTCCACTGGAGCTTAAAAATCATGCTGCTTATTTAGGTATAACCACATATCTCATCACTGAACATGACACCAAAAGGACTATCCTCGTGGTGTTTCCATGTTAATGACTTCCTTTCACAGATTATTGTGTTATTGTGTGGTGTTGCTTGGACTGATTCTTCCAGGATCAACTTCATTCCAAACCAATGCTATTAGTAGAAAAATCTATATGTCTCCTCTGCGTTTGAGTTTCAGGATTGCTTGTGATGAAACTAATAACACTGCTACTTGTTATGCAGCTACTGCCCAACACTGGAAACAGATTCCATTACACTAAAGCAATGTTAAATACATGTTGTTTTAATAAGTAATGGTGAATATTTTTGATTCCAAACAAGATCTGCTTGTTTATCATCACCCCACCCCCCAAAGCCTGAGCACCAGAAAGCTTTTCCTCCTTCCCCCCCCTGCTCGTAAATGAACTGCTGCTCTGAAACCAACTCTCAAATCACATAAGTCAGAGGTCCTTTCACCAGCACATGAAAACACACACTGCCCTCAGAGTAGGCTGAAGTCAGCCCACACTTTTAATAACAGCATGGACGTGTACTATGATGTAACCATTGACAGAAAAACACGGCCGAACCACTTGAATCAAGGACATTTTTGTGAAGTTGCGTGTCGACAACACCAGCAGGACTCTTGTGTTACATGATGTACAAATAATTGTATCATGTGTGTTTCCAGGTTACACAGTGTCCTCTGTGATAGTCGGTGACTGGAAGAGGCTGTATGTGGCTGGTGCTCCTCGATTCAAACACAAAGGCAAAGTCATCCTGTTTGAACTCAGCGATGAGGGCGACGTCAACATCGTGCAGGCTCTCAATGGAGAACAGGTAAAGCTTTCCTCAATCCTTCTGCCATTTCTATTTGTTTGTTCATAAGATATGTTCTCATTTAAAAGAGAGTGAAGCAAGGGCTCCACCTAGTGGCGGTGAACTGAGAGAGCATGTCTCTGTCTGTAGATTGGATCTTACTATGGCAGTGAGGTGTGTGGGCTGGATGTCGACCAGGACGGCATCACTGATGTCCTTCTGGTTGCAGCTCCAATGTACCTGGGCTCAGGCAACAAGGAGACCGGTAGAGTTTACATCTACACACTCAGTGGGGTAAGACAGACGTGGCGCTGATCATTCTTCTCCGGATGTATTATTATTACACATAAGATTCATCAAACTCTTATGTTTCCATAACAATTTCTCAAATGCCTGATGTATCCAGTTTCCTTTCCTTTCTCCCAGGAGGAGGTGTTTGTGTCTAACGGTACTCTGAAGTCTGAGGACAAGTCACAGGACGCCAGGTTCGGCTACGCAATGGCAGCCGTTTCTGACCTCAACCACGATGGCTTCACTGACCTGCTGGTTGGAGCACCGCTGGAGGATGAGCACAGTGGGGCCCTTTACGTCTACCACGGAGATGGTATTTACGTCCTACAAAATTACAAGCAGGTACTTGTTGTTTGCCTCCAATTACATTTTCACTGGTGCATTTCAGGATTCAATCAAACTGATGATTTTTTTTCTGCCTCTCTCGTCCTCTTAGCGTATTTCAGGGTCATCGATTTCCCCCTCCCTGCAGTATTTTGGCCGCAGTGTGAGTGCTCGGTTGGATTTGGATGGCGATGAGCTCATAGACTTGGCAGTTGGAGCACAGGGCAACGCTGTACTGCTCAGGTGAGACAGAAGGGAGGGAAGGGCATTGCCAGATCAGATTTCTGTTTTATAGCTGTAGGCACTGGGAGATAATGACGGTAAACAACACACTAAATGCACCCCTTATAAATGTGCTGCAGGGATGACGTGTTTTTAGAGACAAACACGGAAGTTAATATCACAATGGTTCCCTTAACAAAATATCAATAGGATTTTTGGATTACTGCAGAAAATGAGCTCCATTGCAAACATGAGTTTTACGATACTTTTTCACTCCCATTTTCATAATTTTTTGATTGTTTTCAACATAAATGCAATAGTCAGAAGTAAAAGGCTCACCACCACGGTTGCATGAGCATGAGTATGCACAACGAGGCTGTAAAAGCAGACTTGGAATGATGACGTTTTATAGTTTTATTTCGCCACGTGTTAGCAATCGCCTCTTTCTAGACACTAAAAAGCTTCAAAATTCAGGAGAAGGGTATGTACCCATGTATTTAATATCATGGAACAAAAGTGATAGAGTTAAAACTCTTCAGCTTGTGTAAACCAAACACTCCTCTAACCCAAAACCCATTGACTTTGAGACAAGGGTCCTTCAATTATGCAAACTAATTTCCACGTTTTAGGACTTTGAATTATCAAAATGTTGTAGCGTCCCATGGCTAAAACATGAATCATCTTTTATCATTCACTGAATCTCCAGCTCTCGAAGCATCGTCCAGATCAACGTGAGTCTGTCCTTCCAGCCTCACTCCATTAACGTCATTCAGAAGACCTGCCAGAGGGGAGGCAGAGAGTCCGCCTGTCTCATTGCCACTGCCTGCTTCACAACCGTGTCCCGCTCCCCTGGACCGCACAGCAACAGCTTCGGTACAGCACTTGATATTTTACCCTCACTCATCCTTATAACGAGGATGTTAAGTGCTGTGAATTGGCCTGACACATAATAATTACAATGGGTCTTTTTTCCAACACTCACCATCTGTCCTCGCCACAGATTGGTCCTAATTACCTGCTCTCTCTTCAGATCTGTGGGTGTCGGCCATGTTGGATGACAGGAAGTTGTCTGCGAGGGCGCTGTTTGACGAGAGCTCCCACCGGCAGACCCAGCTGGCAGTCCGAGTTCACATAGGACAAACTCTCTGCTACAGACTGCCCTTCCATGTCTATGTGAGAGTTACACACATCAACCACGAGTGACATTACAACAATGTGATGACTTTATTTCGATCGCTCACATTTGTTTTCCGTCATTGTTGCAGGACACGGCCGATTACATCCGTCCAATTAGCTTCTCGCTGCAGTTTAAGATCAATAATACAGACAGCGGTCCAGTGTTGGATGAAGGCTGGCCAACAACTGTCAAGAAATTTGTGAGTGGTTTTGATTTTTAGCTTACTCATTGTATTACATTTCCTCCCTCTGCTCTCCATCAAACACGCTTGCCTCTCCACTGACACCTCTCCAGATCCAGTTCTTTAAAGATTGTGGTGAGGATGACGTGTGCACAACAGACCTGGTGCTACAGGCTCATATGGACATCTCTGGGACAAGGTACAGATTGGAGATATTCCTCGTATTCTCATTTCTTTCCACGTCATTTTGGCAACATCAGGTATCTACTCGGTTGTTGGGTTTCAGTGAGTTTCCATCGTTTCCTCCACAGACAGAAGCCTTATGTGATCCGCAGCCCTCGTAGGCGTATGGCGGTGGAGGTGCAGCTTCAGAACAGACTGGAAAACGCCTACAACACCAGCCTGACGCTGCACTATTCACGCAACCTGCACTTCTCCAGCCTCAGCATTAGGGTAGGCCACAATGCCAACACATGCAGAACCACCGTACACAGATATACACACCACCAACAAACTAACGCACACATCCCGTTTCTCGCTTTTCCTCATCATGTAGGAGGATGCCCACTTCAAGATTGAGTGTACAGCACTTGGTGCCAACAGCCACTCGTGTAACGTCAGCTATCCGGTATTCCGCTCCCAGTCAAAAGTATGTCCATAGAGAGGAAATAGATTGCATCACTCTCTCGGCCCACTCCTACTTCACTTCCTCCAGGTGAAATGTGTCACTTCAGCAGGCTTTTTTTCCTTCTTTTTTTCCAAGGTTAATTTCATGTTGGAGTTTGAATTCAGCTGCACATCTCTACACAGTCGAGTGCAGATGAAGCTTCACGCTGCCAGGTAACTGACTAAAGCAGCAAGTCAACACACACACACACACACAGTTCACATACTGAAAACCTCTATAAACATGTTTTCTTTCTGTAAAAAGCGCCGTAGTTTTTGTAACTCTCTGGTTCTTTTCCAGTGACAGTGTCGAGAGAGAGGATACTTGGGGGGATAACAGTGTTCAGCTGCAGAGTTTTGTTCAGTATGAACCAGATTTGTTTGTTAGCAGGTATGTTTGCGCAGCATATTGTTTGCGATTTTCAACGAGAAGATAGTTTAGCTACTTTAAATATTCATGCATCAACCTTTTTTTCCCCTTTGTGCAGTGACTCTAATTTGAACCGATATGAGGTCCACCCAACTCGGACAGTGTCGGAGGCAATTGGGCCAGAATTCTACACTCACCTCAGGGTAAAGCTATGATCACATGCTCTGTTTGATGAACTTCAATGCAACCCATGGTGTCAAAGCTCAAATTTCTAGACAAGTTTCTGAGATATTGTAATGACTAAAATGGGACCGAGAGACAGACAGACTGCAGAGGATGCACAAAAACGAAACAAGGCCGAATTAGAGCATCGTTTTGTTTGTGCTTTTAGCTGCAGAACCTCGGCTGTTACTCGGTGAGTAATCTGGAGCTGAGGCTGCATCTGCCCTCTGTGGCTGCAGGAGACAGTGTCTTCATGACCGTCACAGATGTCTCGCACAATGTGAGTAGTGCTGCTTTGTGAGTGTTTGCATCTCTCTTTTAGATCATATCTGACAGATTATATTTGCCCCGTAGGCCACAGGGGTGAACTGCAGTGTGCTGAGTGATCTGGCCCAGCTGAAGGCCCGACAGAGAGATGTACGCTCCCTTCATCCCGAAGACATGATGCAGAATGACATACTGGTGAGGCCTCTGGTAGCACAGCAGCTGCTGCACACTGAGCAACATCAGTCCACAAGTAAACGTGCATGTTTATGTCCATGTTTTTTAGAACTGCAGCAGATCATGGTGCACGGAGATTGTGTGTGAAGTGCAGCAGCTTCTAAAAGGGCAGATTGCCGCCATTCGCGTCAGTCGCAGAGTTCATGATGACTTTTTCAGAAAAGTGAGTTACACAACCGCACGCAGAGTCACTTCAGCCTAAATATTTTCGCCCTATGAAACACTGGTCACCACTTCTGTTTCTCTTTTTGTAGGCCAAATATAAGTCACTGAAGATAATAGCTGCCTATCGCCTCTCAGCTCAGGAAACTAACCTCATTACTCTGGGCACGGGAACAGTCTGGAGGGAGGTATGACGACTGTGGCAGGATTTTGAGAGGCAGAATGAAAGTGGACTTTTCTTTCTCCAATCTCTCCCTTCATCTATTTATCTCTAGACTGTATTGGAGGTGCTAAAGGGCCGGGCTATTCCCATCTCGCTGTGGATTCTGATAGGTAGCATAATTGGTGGTTTGCTGCTACTGGCGCTCATCATCTTCATTCTCTGGAAGGTATTCTCATGTTATATTTGCCTTGAAATATCTTCAGGAAAATGGAGTGTCCTGTGGACAGAATATCAATCTCTTATCTCTCGTCAGATGGGATTCTTCGCACGCAAACAGAGAGGAGAGGATGAGAACCATGAGGACTGAGTCCAACTTTTGCTGCCATGACAACAGTCATTTTGCCATCACGACTACCACATGGGCCGAGTCCACCTTTTACCGGGCACAGAGACATTTTGGACTCGATACACAAATGCAACAGGGACCTCCGGGACCAAAAGAGAGAGCGAGAGAGAGGGTCCAACGGAAATGCACTACCCACTATTTCCAGGGTTGGGAGCACTTATGTAAATAATCTTTTTCTAATTTTAAGGAAAAACCAAAGTGTATTAAACCACAATTCTTTTATTTAATATACAGACATCTTCATGGTTTTACATATCAAACATTCACTTTGTCCCATGTTTGTCTTTCTGTTTGTTCTTTAGTGAAATTAAAACTGTTGAAAAGAAGTATTCTCATGCTCAATTTATTAATTTGCTGATGCGTGAAATAAAAACAAGCAAAGTAATATATTCAAATTTGACTGCACTGCAAACTGAATCAATCCAGTCATATAAACTATAAAACAGCCATACTTGACAGCATTCATACACAAAACGTAATGGAGAAAATCTTCAAAAGTACAATGTTTGAGTTGTAATGCCCTCAACTTGGGGACGCTGTGGAGGTGACGTAGGACTCTATAAGAAAGATGGTTTCATCTACCTGGTTCTCTGCTGAATCTAACCTGGAGGGGAAGAGAGCGGTCGTGAGAGTTGCCACCAACAGAACAAAGACGAGGTTCAATATTGTCACCAGTAGAAAAGGGAGTTGTAGTTTTGTTTCGTGCACTTACTTGTTGATGTGAACCCGTAAGGCATCCAGCTGTTGCTTTTCAGGAGCAGTGATCATCTCCTCGACCTCCGTCAGCTGCTCGGGCTCGGCCCCGCTGGCCTGCAGAGATGCCAGAATGGCCTCGATTCGCTGGGATTTCTCCAGCAGACGCCTGTCAGTCAAACAGAAAACCGATCAAACATTGATCTTTGACACCGTGTGTGAGCCAGACAGCTCTTCAGAGTCCATCATGTGATATGATCTTGATTTCCTGGGCATGAGGAACTCACTTGCTCTCTTTGGTCTCAAACAGGCGTCGCTCTATAAGGTTGGCGACTGTCTGCAAGAGAAAAATGTCAAGAACAAAAACACTAGGCAAAACCAAACAACATTTAAAAGACAAAAAAGCATGTAATTTGTAGTCCTCTATGCAGAAGGTTAACGCCATGTTCATTGTTTTTACCTTGTAGCAGTTCTGAAGCAGCATTCTCGCTGTCGGGAGCTGGTTGACGGTGTAAAGATAGAAAGTACGAGAGGGAGCAAAGTCAGGAGTCTTTGGAATTTCCTGAAGAATAAGAATAAATGTCATGGCTGTTTAGAGAGAATGAGTAGTTGGATTAAAATAATAACTGGGGATGCTCCCTGGAATGTCATGACACAAATTAATCTAAATGTGCCCATTCAAATCATCAATGTCTCAGTGTCACTGCCAAATGGTTACTTTTCTTTGATTATTCCTGCGCCATTGTCCACAGAGACGCAGAATGAAGCTACAGTCCTTTAGAAGTAAGGTTTTTAAAATATCATATTCATTTAGTGTATCTTCAAAAAGTAAGCCAAAATAATTTTCTGAGTAGGTTTTTGGATCAGGTTGTTTTATTTATTATGTCAATAGACTAAGAAAATTGTCTTAAAGAGACTTTGTATATTTACATCCATCACAGTGGTCTGTGTGTCCTCTCTTTCATTTGGTCAAAGTTACAAATCATCTGTGGCAACAGTTTAGAGGATGTGCTTTAGAAGCTCTTCCACGTTGTATTTAAGTGTTTTTTGCAGGAATGAAGAGGAAAAGCAGTCAACAGTCCATCATCTGAAATGCATTGATGCAAAGAAGGGCATCCTAAAAGCCTCCTCACATGTTAAGCTTGTACCTGCAGCTGGACCAGATCCTGAGAAAGCAGCGTGTAGAGCATGTCTTTGGCCTCTTTGGCTGGAATCATTGCAAAATCCTCCACCTGCTTCTGCTCCAGATGACGTTTCCGTAGCAACAGGCGGAAGATGCGCGCTGATCTGGAGCCAAACCTAATGATAGAGTTAAAAGTGATGAAGAATGATTTCCAGATGAAAGGGTGATCACATGTATAGACGATTAAGAACACACTTACCGCTCCTGTACGACTGACTCAAGCGTGGCTCGAGCCAGATTGGCCAGCGCTCTGTGCAGATATGAGAGGCGAGTTAAGAAAAGCTTCCATGCCGTGTCTTTCCAAATTAAAAAAAAAAAAAAAGGTACAAAACATGTGTGTTGGTTCTCGACAACATGCTTATGAGCCTCTGCATCAAAAAAGGATACTGACGACGAACATCCCTCCTCCACTTTCACCAGTCTTCCCCACAAACTCCATCTAGGAAATGAAAAAGGACAAGGAGATCAATTTACATTTTTCAGATTAAATTGAAGATTTAAAAAAATGGCTGGTGCCTTTGCAGAGGTCATACCGGGTCATCAACCAGTAGCGTGAGGTACTGGTCTAAGATGGGTCTGAGGATGTTGTAGCTGGTTGGGATGGACCTGAAGATCTCGTTGGCCGAGAGAGGCTTCGTACAAGAGGCTGTGGGCGACGTCGTCACCTCACTCATCCTCAGCATAGTTCTCACTATCTCACTGCTCGTCTAGGTTATAAAGATTCAGTTATTTAGAAAGACAATCATTATAACCATAAACAACTTTTTTCTTGTATTATTACTCTTCCTTAAGTAATAACCTGACCTGATCCAATTTGTTGGCTACAGCACTGACGATGGCCTGGTCTCTGAAGTGGAGATGGAACCTCTCAAAATTGACCTGCCAGCAAATCCCCTCATCACCATGAGTCTGAGCATTAGAGATACACAGAGGGATAGATGGTCACACAAACAAACAAGGAAGGCATTATATGTAAGAGAGAGGGAAAAGAAGAGGTAATTTGAGTTTTAAAAGTACAGTAAATGTGTAAAAAGTGTAACTAACACTCACCTGTGAATCTAGTTTAGCCTTCTTTGCATTCCTTTGGTCCTCTCCATCCTCACTGCTGAGTTGGCGTTTGCCTCGCCCTAAAAGTGTCACGTGAGGCACCTTGTAGCAGTCGGGGAAGCTCTCTGGCGTGGGCACAGCAGTGCTAACAGGGGTAGCTGGGGTACCAGGCGTTGCAGGGGTAGATGGAGTGGCACTGGCTGATGTTCCCGCTCCCACCATCGTGGGGCAGCGCTGAAGAAAATGGGTCTCCACCAGTTTGGAGAAGGCAGAAGACACTTCACTGTAATCCATGCAGCGACCCTCTGGAATGACAGGGACAATACAAATTGCTGTTGTTTCTTTGATGTCGAATTCAATCTACATAGATAATAACATTCTAAATTAAGTTTAAGTTGTGATGCATTTTGCTTATTAACATCCTGCCTGGTTTCCACAAAGGCTGCCAATTGACAATTTAGATTTTAACTCTGATAACTGCCAAGCTAGTATTGAGTAATAAACCCAAAGTTAGGCTTCAAAAAATGGCTTAAAAAAACTGCGGGAGAAGCTGCTAGTTAGCCTTTGATCAATACAGATACTGAGATACTGACCCTCCATGTTCTGTGTGAGGCGGTCGGCGACTGTCTTAACTGTGCTACTCATGGTCAAGTGACCTCTCTGTAGTAACTCCTCTATGATTAGCTCTCCGGTGTCGCCGTACAGGGTTTTGGCAGTGTAGATGTAACGCGGGTATCTCAGAATTCTCAGAATCCAATCACAGCTGGTCCGATACTCTGTAGGGCTCCCAGGTCCTTTACGGCCTGAGCTGAACACACAGGCCCCATGCTGCACGAGCACACACAAGGACTTCTTCACCTGTAACGAGACAGAAAGGAGGGCGAAGAGGTGCTTTACCTTCAGGATTCTCTTCACATGCACACAAAATAATAATAATCCTAATAAAATGAAGGTAGAAAATGTATTTGTATAATGTACGTAACGTATTAGCATATTGTGCCACTCTTATTGCTCCAATAAACTCAGTAAACAGCACTTTTTTTCTACATGGTGCCGTTTCACTTGTCAATGTGTTAATGTAATCATGTTTCTGGAGCACAAGTCATGTGAAAAGATATTAGAATTTTGCATTCAAACAGATGATGCAAAAAAAACAACTAATCCATGTAAACACACTGTAAATTATGGCACCAATAAAACCGGAAAGGCTGGACTGCTGAACACTATTTGAAAATGCTGAGAATCAGTGTATAGAATATTGTATACAACATGTGTAATTATGTCTCCATAGTGTGAAGTAGAGAGTAACAGCCTTGAAACAGAAAGGGTAGGAGTGGTACCAGGTCCAGTGGGAGGCCAGTCTCATGAATGATGGTTCTTAAATTCTGTGCTCCACCTCTGAGCAGGTGGCTTCCCACTTTCTCCACCACTTCTCCAAAATGCTCCCGCAGCAGGAGACCACACAGACGCACCTCCTGGGCAGTCATCTGCACAGAAAAACACACACAGATGAAGAAAGGTTTCACGTATAGACTCCCTACACACTTTACAATACAACCTATATTAAGCACCTATTTCATATATACAACAATCAGGCCAGGCTTAGCTTGACCTTTACCGATACTAAAGCCCTAATTAAAAGGGCCTAATAGCTTGCCAAGTAAACGGTCACTGAACAAAAAGGATTAAAAATAAAACTTCTACAATTATGTCATAATTGCAAGGAATTTGACTATTTTACCCTAACCCAAACAAACAGGGAAGGAACTATCTTTTTTTTTATTACTATTATCAATTGTATAGACTTGCATACACCTTTTTCACTGCAGTACAGGTGTTACTATTAACAATTCACAATGGCTCTGCTTCATTAAACTGTTCCAGTAAACTTAATGTAGGCACTATACTAAATAAAAGAGTGCTTCATCAAGGCATCAACGATGATTAAGAGACTTGTTTTCGATTACAAAACTTGGTAATTAAAAGTTACCAGCGTTCTTGAGTTCAACTATGCCCGTTCCCCATACTTATTTGTTCTAATCTAGTCTATTAATAAGTGTATTACTTGAATGCCAATAGAAACAGAAGGCTGATGGGTGCGCGCGCGCACGCACACACACACACACACACACACACACACACACACACACACACACGCACACACACACACACACACACACACACACAAACACTGACAATAGCCAGCAGTTCAGCAATAGATAGCTTGACTAAATTTAAAAACATAATAAGTAAGTAAGCTTATCTCTACAATCACACGGACGTTGCTGCGCAGACAGCAAAGCAACTGCAACATTAGAAAGCGCTCCCTAGTTAACGGCTAATATTTACACTTTGTCATCCACAAAGTCTGATACTTCCGTATTTTCTCACACACCTTTCTGACAGACAAGTTTCAGCACACAGGTAAAATCCTTGCGTTGAGCATCCCACTGAAAGTCAAATAGATCCACGCGGCTTCTCGTAGACAAACCACAGCAGACGACGCACGAGCACTTCCGCTGTTCAGCTTCGCTTGTTTGGATTGGCTCCGCGGTGCCGCGGTGCATGCCGGGCTGGAGGCGGACAGCTGTCTTCAGTTCGTGGAGGACCGACGTCAGTGTTTGTGCTGGTCCGGGGAAGATGGCGGAGGCTGCGGCTGTTCCACCGCATCGGTTTTTCTGTCACTGTTGTAAGGGAGAAGTGAACCCTAAACTCCCGGTAAGGAAGACGCATTCTTGTATTTGTCCACCTCACTCTCTTGTACAAAATATGCTGTTGACAAGTCAATATTTTTCCGAAATACCGATTGTTTCGCTCGCTTGCTCACAGCTAAACACTAGCTAGCCTGTTAGCAGTCGGCGGCGTTTGTTGTTGTTAACTCTAAATAAAACTCATGACACTCCAAATGTCTTGACCAACACTAGGCATGAAAAGCAAACATCGATATTAGTCTGGGGGGCATGTTTGGAACAGTTTGGTCAACGCACTGTGCTTGACGCCTCGCTTTGACAGCTTGGGGATGATGTGTTTTGAACAACAGAAACAGCTCAGAGAAGAAGATCTGTGTTATTCTTATTTAATGACATATACAGTATTACTTTTAGCTGAATGATCTTATGGTTACTTTCGTTTCCAGGGGTGTTTCTGTTCAAACATACACTTGACAGGACCAGTTGGGGAATTTTCAGGAACATAAACACGTCGTTTTCAGTTTCAGTTGTGAAATGAAAAGTGAGAGTAACATAATGTCGAGACGCTGACATGGTCCAAATCTTCACAGGCCTTAATAACCGCAGCATATATTAATCGCATATCCTACGTTCTTTATCTGTTAAGGTTCTCTATTTACACCCAGTCGCCAGTTTATTAGGTACACGTCGGGTTAGTTAAAACCAGTCTGACAGAACACAACAGCCCTGTGCTAAACTATGGGTCCATGAAGGTTATTATGGTTTTGTTGACACGGTTTTTGAGAGGTGCTCATTTCAATGTATAGGTCATTATGGTAGCTGCTGTTTCTGACCATAAATTGTGTTAAATTGACAAGAGCTGAAATGATTAGTTGGTTAATAGATGAAGTGAAGAGAAAATGAACAATATTGATAACTGATAGCATCTCAAATGTTAAGATTTTCAAGTTTTCATAATCATTTATGAAAATAAAATGTATATATATATTTCAGTTTAAGTATGTTGGTTGTGCACAAAGTATGTTTCTATATTGTTGTTCTACTGACAAAATAATGTATTCATAAAAATATACAACCATTGGTAGATAAACTGAATACAAAAGTAGGCGTTAGATGCTGCACTAATATGTTACTTTGTAACTTGGTCTATCTTGATTGATATAAATGAGGTGGACAAAAAGTAACTAATGAACTGGCATTGTCTATGTATCTGGCAGGCGTTGTGTAAGTACCTCAGTCCACCAGATTAATCCTTATTTTTATGGTATGGTTGAGGGTAATTCCAGCCAGCCCGGTCATTGACTCTAAACGGGCCTGCTTGTCTCGAGAACACTCAATCCTGTGGCATGTCTTCGCTGAGCCAGCTGACTGCAACACCCACACACTACTACAGTACATCCCAAAGAGTCACATATCCATTTATAAAACAGGTATGATAATGTTTCTATGATTAAATGACGTACAACTCACTTGCCAGGTTTTGCTTACTGTAGGGATTTTCCAAACATGGCCAGAGTTTTACGTCCCCAAATGTTTGTAAACCAAGCTAATAAATGATCTTATAGTCACATGAGCTTCTTTTGTTCTGTTTTCAAAAGAATTCCATGAGCTCCAAATAGAGCAGAGTTAAAATATATGCTATAAAATATTTTTGACCTACTTTTTTTTTCATCAACCTGTTGTATAACAAACATATGAGTCTAATCTCTTATCGCTTCTGCTGTATATGTGACAGTGTAAGACCGGGGAAACCCGGTCTTACACTGTCAACATATGATCCAACTGTACAGTTGTATGTTACACATTTCTATTTTAGTGGCTTTTATAACACACACAGTCATGCATGCACACACGTGTGGTTGGCAGACTAGCCTTGTGTCCTGGGCTACATTCATAAAACACTCGTCGTCAGATAAATCTGATATTATCCTTGCGAAGGCAAACTGATTAAGTCTTGTTTCGTTGCTCAAACCATCTGCATAATGTCTTTACAATGTTTTCATGATTCACTTCAAAGACCAAGTGTTTTTTTTCTAGGTATCACTTTGACACAATTTGGCAAATACTATATAGATATTACTTTAAAAAACCAACAACTATGTTCATTACTCATGCATTACCAGACACTACCTTTCACATGTGTATACAAAAACCTCAACTATAAATTTTATTGTTTATTCAATAAATATTCTCTTGTAATTATTCATTTGGATAATAAAATCCAACAACTAGATCATCTCAAAGAGATTTTTTACGAAAGTAGAGCTGAAAAACTATGTAATAAATAATCTATTCATAGACGCTCAACAGAAAATGAATTTGCAACTACTTTGATAATCAATTATTTGTTTCAATAATCTTTAACGCAGAATTTACATTGGTGAGGGGGGCTTCTCCAGTGTAAGATACTTTTCTCTGCTTCTATAATTGTCAATTGAATATCTTTAGGTTGTCAACTGTTGGTCAAACAAAAGGTCATCTTGGTTTTCTAGAAAAAATGTAATGTGCATTTTTTTTCTCTCCACTGTGACTTAATCTTTGTTTTAAATATTTCAGGAGTATATCTGTCCAAGATGTGACTCAGGATTCATAGAGGAAGTAACGGAAGATTCCAGGTGGGAGACATGTATTATTCTACAAATGAACATAATTCTCACTTTTAGTGTTGGTCTGGAACAAAAGCAGGCACATGAGCTCCTCGTTATTAACAAGAAGCCATATGTTGTACTGTAGAAACTTGTCAGCTTACCCTGCCGTTTTGTCCCAGGCTAGCACTAAACCTGAACATGTGTATAGGGTTCAGTGGCCGTTACTAATAATGTGTCTTTTGTCCCTTGTGTGCGGTTTCTCTCAGTCTTCTAGAGGGTGTCGCTAACGGGATAGATGACGCAGCCACACAATTTGCAGAGGTAGAAGCTGAGTTGACGGATTTTGGAGAGAATTGGGTGGGAAAGTGGGCAAAGAGGATTTATTGCAAAACATTTGTTTTTTATTAACTTGGTCTTTCCTTGCGCTGATCTTGACTCGCCCCTTTTTCTGTTTTTTTGTCCCTCTCTTTTCCCATTGTCCTGCCTGCTTTCCTACCCTTAATCACACATTCTGTCTGAACATCTTTCTTCAAAACTATACCTGTCAAATTATACCATCCCTGTAGCTATGGCACCTGTTGTTACTGGAGCGGCCATTTACAGCAGACGGTGACACACCTGACTCAGAACCTCGGCTCCCTGGCGGGCGGTTGGGGGGTCTCAGTGACCTGGGGGGGTTGGGAGGAGGACCAATCGGGGGCTCAGTCCCAGCAGGCCTAGGGGGACCTATGGGGGGTCTACTAGGAGCCGCGGACCACTGGGGACCAGGACGTCCCCCTCGCTTGCACAGCCAGAGGAGATACCGGTCCAGAGGCAGCAGTAGACCAGACCGCTCGCCTGCTGTAGAGGGGTGAGTAACTGGCTGTTGAGTCTTGTTTACCATAGTCTTGGCTTCCTTCTGCCTTGCATATTTCCTCGTATAAAAAATGCCAGCACTATTTATGCTTTAACTATACTTATTGCTCTTAGTTTTGGTGATTTTACATTAACAGTTGTATATTTTCTCAGTATTGTACAACAGTTTCTTGCCGGCCTCTTTGCCAACTCTGGAGTCCCTGGCTCACCCCCCCTCTCATGGTAAGACGTCATTACAAGAGCATCTCAGTGTTGGTGCTAGCGTCACAGTGCAAGTGCTATTTCTTATCAGCTTGTGGTGTCTGTGACTTTCTCAGGACAGGGATGCTGCACTCTAACCCAGGCGATTACGCCTGGGGACAGGGAGGGTTAGACGCCGTGATAACACAGGTAAACCAAACTCAGAACTTTATGTCCCTGTCACCTTTCAATTGCTCTGCAGTTTACACATGTGTTTGTGTGTGTAGTTACTAGGTCAGTTGGAGAACACAGGACCTCCTCCAGCAGAGAAAGAGAAGATCTCTTCTCTCCCAACTGTCAATATCTGTCAGGAACAAGCAGGTTGGTAATTTCTTATTTTCCTAGTTGTCTTTTTAAATCAAGTACAAATTGCAGTATTGCTCACGGACATGACTGAGTTTGATCTTCGGCATGCAATAACTGTATTTAAATAATTATCTAAATACACATCTTGGGTTGGACTAGCTGTTTGTGTATCTATTAGGTCGGTATGAAAGGCACACTAACTTCTTTGTAACTAGTGGCTTATATATGCGTACACAGGACTACTAATAGAACACTAATAACAGATTGGTCATGTAAATACATGCTTATTGGTTCAGAAGTCTGTGCAGCACTTGGATAGAGTATACAAAGTCTGTTGCTGCCTGGCAAGAGAAGCCACTGAAACTGTGTTTGTTTGGAACGAATGAGCGTTTAACTTGTGTATCAACAATGTGTTCCATAAATTACTGGATCTGTTTTTCTTCCTCTTCTGTGTATACGGTCAAATTGTACCACTTTGTGGACTTTGGAGAAATGACTCCATGTGTCTTAAAAAAGTCAGGCCTTTACCATTTTGTAGAATTGTTTTGACTAATTATTAAAAAGAATATGCTTGATACCGTTAAAACCGTTTTACTGCTAAAGAACTGATCTGTAGCAAATCATGAAGTCAGTTATGATTAACACTATAAATCACTAAAAACCACGAGGGTATTGCTAAAGCATGTCTCTTCCGCTCCTCTAGACTGCTGTATGGAATGTCCGGTGTGCAAAGAGGACTTCGCAGTGGGAGAGCCAGTCAGACAGCTACCCTGTAACCACTTCTTTCATTCAGACTGTATAGTACCATGGCTGGAAATGGTGAGTCATAACAAAGAGGGTTTAACAAACTCACAAAATAGATCTGACATGTGATACTGTGCGATATTCACAGTGCTCCTGTAAGTATTAAGACCTAAACATGCTTTGGATGCCCAAAGTTGTTCAAAATACAAACGTCTGTTTATTGAAATTAAGGAACATTGTTGCCTGGTGCGACAAAGTGTCTCATTTGTGTTTTATAATGGTTCTCAGACAACAACGAAGGTTAATTGCACAGCGGAATAACCTGTATCAGAATAGAAATACTAGTTAGTTAGTTAGTTAGTTAGTTAGTTAGTTAGTTGGATCAGTCCACTGTGGGCTTTGGTCATTTTAATCAAATAAGAAAATAGATTAAACATTCACAACCTTAATCATAGAATTTCATTAAAATATTTTCAAATTAAAATCAACAATACATTGTTAAAGGTGCAACATTTGAAAATCGGAGCATATCTCGTGCGTCCACATGGCAATGGCTGAGCCGGCAGTTTAACGGTGCCGACAATGCAAACGTCAGCGCTTACGTTGTTAAGCCGAGGGTGGGCGCTGCGCTTCGGTGACAACGCAGTTGGTTGGGACGGCGTCATCGGCTGTATGAGCGCAGCGCAGAGCAACGACCGGGAGCTAACCAGTCGGGTACACTCTCATGCTTTTGAAAGGCACACATGGCTGGCCTTCATTTTAAAACGGCTCTCTAATGTTATCCATATTCTGTTCTGTGGCCACTCAGCATGACACATGTCCAGTGTGTAGGAAGAGTTTGAACGGAGAAGACAGCAGCAGCCAGCCCCCATCAGAGTCCCCCACCCTCTCCTTGGACCCCCGCACACAGGAGAGATGGTCCTTCTGAGACACCCATCCGTCTCATCTCTCGGTTTACCTCGCCCACATCCAACAATACACCGAGAAGACAAAGCGCTTATCACTTTCCTCTTGTCATCTTTGTTGCTGTCTTAATCATCTCAGTCTGATATTTTTTGTACTTTTCATTTTTCTATTTTAAAGCCTCCTAAACCATGTATACAGATACCCGTACAGACGTCTTAACAGTCAGTTGAGATCTAGTAGATCTCTTTTTTTTTGGAGGGTGAGGGGGGCCCTCATGAAAACCAGCCTTGATTGATGATGATCAAGCCTATGTCTTCTCTGCTTCCACATCTAAAGCAAACTCCATCTTTCTTGAAATGCACTGCTGCACTACATATTGTGGGGAAATTCCAGACTTTGTATCACACCATGCCCTCTCTACTCATCAGAAAGTTTGCTAAATCCTATTACTGAGCCCTATATGGTATTTGAGAATACTGTTGGGGTTTTGTCACTTATTTAGCATCTACAGGGTCTGGACTTATCATGAACACCTATAGCCCTGCAACATGTTATGTTCATGAAGGGTAAATCAATCATTTTTTTGTTGAGATTTTTTTTAAGGGAAACTCTTGACTGATAATTTATTCTGGTG
Organism: Clinocottus analis; assembly: GCF_023055335.1. Lineage (NCBI taxonomy): Eukaryota > Metazoa > Chordata > Actinopteri > Perciformes > Cottidae > Clinocottus > Clinocottus analis. The sequence continues at coordinate 5,947,854 of NW_027176251.1, read as the reverse complement.
GTGTTTTATTGGATTGCATTGCAAAGGTGTTCATGTTATTGGGTCTACTCTCCGTAGTGTACTTCAATAAAAGAACAGTTTTCTTTTTCTTTTTTTTTTAGGAATCCTGTTGAGTCGCTGTTCAATGGCCACAAATGAAAGCTGTGACATTGAATGTGAGCAAGAGATTCCTTACACCTTACGGGTAAAATAAAATATTAAATATACCTGTAAGGGAATAAAATTGTCCCACTCTCTTGTCATTTAGATTAAAATAGTCCTCCCGGTGTATATATTATAAACAGATGGCATCCCTCTGTCGTTTTATTCCTCCGTTCATGATCGTTTTTGTTTCACTTTTTTTTTATCACTTTTTTGATGTAAATAATTTTAGTCCAACAACTTATGGTTTGCAAAGGAAAAAAACTTTGAGAATGGAGACACAAATGTGAAATTACCTGGTTATCGAACTGTATATTATATATATGAAAAAATGTCTATGCTGTATTAATAAATTGACAAAAATGGTCATAGTTGAATTTTCATTGCGCTCACCCTCTTATTTATAGTATTTGTTCTCACCCAAAAATATGTGGAATAAAAGCAAAATGTGTGCTTTATTTAAAATGAAATGGCAACAAAAGGCATTTACAATTTCTGTACATTATTTATATTTATTGAGGACTTTCTTAGCTAGAAAGCAAGGCAGTCGTTACACTCTGGCTCAGGTTAGTCAGGTGAACTTATACATTCATTACTTTCAGGGTCATCAAAAAAGCATTTTAGGCTTTTGAAGGAAAATCAAACAATTTGAAATTATTCATGTCTGAGGTTAATTTTAGTGACTACTGAAATCACTACAGCTGTGCAGAAAAGCACGGCAGATTATACAAATGTGTGTAGAAACTACACACAAGCTTTGCGAATGAGGTTTACAACATGAAATGTGCATAAAACTTTTGTCATGCGTTTGTGAACTTTGTATTAATGATCAGTGTGTGTTCCAAGCCAGTGTGAGCAATGAGTGAGCCGGTGCAGTGGAGGAGATGTAGCCGACAGCGAGATCCTCGACTTCAAACTGGATCACTGACGATGACCTACAAATGAGCCGCACAATTAATCAAAATGTGAGCGAAATCGTAATATGGCCTACTTCATTTTTCAGATAGCAGGAGGCATAATATTTGGTAAAGTTGTTGTCCTGGCCTACACATCATATTCTACAGACCTGAACTACATCCTGGTCTGGTACATACTTCTGCAAAAATTCTGCCATAAATCATTCAAACATGTTTTTACAACATTGTTCAGTCCTACCTAAAAAAAACAATACATAAGTACACTGTCAAGTACAAAGAATGTCTTGTCATTTGCACATATTGTCACGTACCTGTTGAGTATGACGAGCACTACCGAGCCATCTGGTCTGACAAAGGCAGAGTAGTCCAGCTCTGTTTCCTGGCTGCTGGACACGCCCACTCTCTGAGACCCCTCCCACAGGAACTTACTGGATACAAAAAGATCTCATTAGACCATGTAATGATGGAACAGGTGAGAAAAACCATTCAGTGTGGAAAGAGGTCACGTGAGAGCCAGTTTAGTACCTGAAGTGGGCCATGCTGTAGAAGTGAGGCTGCTTGTAGAAGACGTCCCGCTGTGCATCCACTATAACCGGGCTGTCCACAAAGTTTTTAACCCAGTTTGGCCCACCAGTCTGATCCAATGCCAGGTTCCAGTCAGTCCAACCCACCACATAATGATTTAAGTCCTGCCGAGGGGAAAACAACAGTTCAGCATCTAGTCTGAGCTTTGTAACTTTGCACAAAGAATTGTTTTGTTTAAATGAATTAATTAGATTGTTGCTTTGTTTAAATGCCACAAGAAACGGCAAGTCCACACAAACAAATCCCTCCTGACTCTCAAGATGTCTAGAGGCTGAATGCCGCCATGCAAAATACATAGAATGGAGGGAGTCCAATTTCATTTGGGAGCGTGAAGTAGGAAGAAACAAAACACCAGTTCCAGCATGCTTTGATGGCCTGCGGGTGATTTCTGAAGACCGTGTGCAGCAACTTGTAAACCTGCACCGTCGCATCGAGGGAGGTGATTCACCTTTCAGCAACAGCTCACAGCTTGTCAAATCTGTCGCAGTGGATCTGACTGAACATGCCTCATGCAACAGATGAGGTGATCTTACCCCTATAATGTCATGCGCGTACTGTTCCGCTCGGTCCCAGCTACCCAGCTTCACCCCTCTGTCTAGGTCGCTCCAGCCAGAACAGGCCTCTGTGGCAAACAGGTAATACTCTGGGTAGAGATGATGGATGACTCCCAGGCTTATCTCTGCTGGGACGAGGCTGTCCATGTACCAGTGAACTGCCACGCCATGAATGAACCTTCCTGCGTGAATATCATTTAGGACCTGGAGGGGAAAGTACAAAATAAAACACCTAAAATGCATGCCGGGAAATGACATTGTCCTCACTTTTTAGGATATCTGCAGGTACTGAAAAGTCATAAACACATTGCATTTGGTTTCTTCCTCTTCAAAAAAGGCCTCATATGGAAACAAAGAGTCATTTTATTATCTTGCCTGTTGTAGAAAGTAAAGTTAGGTAAAGTTAATTCTTGTTTCTCATTTGTTATTGGTTAATCCATCTTTATGTTTTATGCTGCTCATTGGGTCCAGGCTGCATTCATGTTATTGATTATGACATTGGGAATTATTAGTGTATATTGCTGAGGAGAACTGTGTAATATAATAACATCAAATAATCCTTAGTTGCAGCGCTGACACACACAAAAAGTCTTGGCTGCTGCACAAAACAAACCTCTTTCTTCTGGTTGATTCCTTCTGATAGTTTTAGACTCTTTCCTGGATTCCTGCAGTTGGTAGCTGACTGCACAGACACTTGCTTCTTACCTGATATCTTTGTTATTTTGTTGAATGTATCTTGTATTGTACCAAACATTATATTAAGTTATCATGTTTTAGTATTGTTTAATATATAGTTTCCTTTCTTTCACTGATTTATGTTGAAAATCCAAATTTGCAACTCCAGAGTAGCCTCAGGTATAACAAAGTTTCCCATGACTTTGCCCATTATCTCTCCGTCCTTGGACTCACCACTTTGGCCCAGTGAGGCAGCAGCAGGCGGTTGTCATCCAGGATGAGAACGTGTGTGTGTGGGTGTGAAGAAGCATGCAGGGCAGGGCCCAGGTCCAGAGCCACCCAGTCCCTCTGCTCCTCAGGAGTGAAGCCAAGAGCCTGGAAACTGCAGTAACATACTTCTCAATCTGTTGTGCAATTTATGATCCATGGTGATGGTTCATTTGGGGTAATATAATGCGAGGAGAGACCTATAGTTTGTTATCTGTCCTGCAGAGGGCTCATTCCCCGTCGTCAAAGCCCAGAAGGTCAAGTTATATTTAGCATATTCCTCGAGGAACCTGAGGGGAAAGGAAAAAAAGCAACCATCAGAACAATTTCCCCAAAAAAGCATGTGACATTGCATGAAGGTAAAGCCCCACGTGTCACCTGATGTAGTACTGTGCCCAGGTTTTGTGCTCCTTGCCCCCAGGCTGGCCCTTCAGGGAGCCCTTTCCTATGAGAGCACCATTAGTTTTCATCCAGGCGGGGGCGCTCCAGGCGCTGGCCAGCAGAGCCAGGGGGCGAGGAGATAAGGCCTGAGCTCGCTGCAGGAGAGGGATCTGATGACAGGAGGAAGGGGAGAGTTTAGAGCGACCGAGTGATGGACACGCATATGTCAGAGAGCAGGAGGAGAGAGGGACCTTCATCTTGACGTCCTCCGGGGCCAGTGTGAAATTGTCCAGGTTGTAGTCTCCAGGTGTGTCAGCATATGTGTACAGACGGGTGGAGAAGTCACAGCTGGCCATTGGGACGCGCACCACGCTGTAGCCGATGCCTGCCAGAGACACAGCAACGTAATCATTCAGCAACCTACGGATTTCATCTTTGTGCACGTTTTGCTTTGAGCACATAATAATAAATATTAGCCCAGAATACAGCTATGCTATTGTTTCAAATAAAATTGTTTTCATTAAAAACAGCCATTAAGTGTTTTTACCTGAAAAATAAAGATACAAGAATAACAAATGTGTATCTTATCCCAGAAATCCATGGGTGCTTTATGCTTTTCTCACCCAACACTCTACTACTGCACAATATAATGTGTATTTTTAGGCGATTCCTTTTACTGAGTGTACCTTCGGGGGAGAAGTACTGACGCAGCAGCTGGTCCTGTGCACCAGCAGAAAGAGACAGGATGTTAATGGCTGCCGCATCGGTCATGGCTCCACCGAATCCCCTGACCTTCTGGTACTTCTGGTAGGGAACGATTGTCAACCTGAGGCCTGAAAGAGACCCGTGAAGAGGTGAGGCAGATGCTCGGCACCTGCTCCATTAGACTGCACAGCTAAAGACATCGTAATCTCTCACCTGCACCGGTGCTGTTCACCTGGACCTGACCCCGGCCAGCTTCCAGTCTGCTGCCGGCCCTGCTGGACAGGTAGGAGGAGTACTGGCCCAGTGGGGGCAAAGTGACTGGGCCCACACTGTCACAGTAGGTTGAGTTACACTCACACACCACAGAGTCATGGCCAAAGTTTCTAGCAACACATTCATTGCTTCCTGGAAGGAGAAGAAGTCAGAGGGACATCATTTTCCATCTGTGCTGGTGAACAGAAGTTGTATGATTGCATGCAAAGGGAGAGGATACACGCATTGGAAAAACCTGTGTTGTGTTACCTGTACAGAGGGTCACTTCTGCCGAGAGGAAAACAAGCGCCAAAAGCACAGGTGATGGCAGCAACATCGCCATTTTAGCTAGAAACAAAAAAATATCTAAATTAAGAGTTCAAACACGATCAAACACGGATTGGATCAGTGTCGGGTAGCATTTCAGACTGTAACGTACAAGGGAATAAAGACGCAAGTGCTGCATTAACTTATCTGACACACCACATTGTGTTGTCAAGTCATTCAGAGCTGTGAGGAGATTGTCTCCAAACAGAAATGTCTCGCGGTTCTTTAAAAACATACTCACGCTCGGCCGTCACTTCAACTTTGGCCGATCTGCCATACCAGCGTTTCCTCCGTCCACTTCGTTGAGGCGATTCAATGTAGTTTTGGCCAGTCATGTGACCTTGGAAAGTGTCACGTGAACAACTGTGCAAGAATCTGAGCCTCCGCCAGGTGGCGCTTGGCCTTAAAAGCGTGACGTCACAGACCCTCATTCAAGGTTTGATTTGTTACTCGACGCTGACGAACCCAATAACACGTCTTTTCAATATGTTTTAGTATAGTTTTGTTTTTATTTGTGCAAATTGTAATGTTGTCAAATTAAAACGTAGGACCTCTCAAAATATAGATATGGGACGATTTTTGCATCCTTACATCGAGACTAATGAAGGATGATCTTATCTTTCTCTCCCAGTTTACCTTTCATCCATCACACATACATAAATTAACTAAGTTGCAGATAATATCTTTTCATTCCTAAATAACGCTTTTTAGATTCTTATAGTGATTCAATCTTCTTCCAAGGCATCAATCTGTTTTTTATGACAGAACTACTTATTACAATTAAAGACAGGACATTGATTTTTTTTCTCCCTTTAGTCAACATTTTATTATCAAAGTTACACACATGCATCATAATTTAGACATATTAAAGGTATGGACATTTGTATAGTCGTGTATTTCTATGACACTGCTATTTGTGTGTATGATATGTATGTATGTATGTATGTATGTATGTATGTATGCATGTATGTTTTTAAGTCTTTATGTAACTTCATAGGAAGGCACAAATTCTTTCCAACATCGATGGGTTTCTGTTGCTCAAAAAGACGAGTTCTTTCTTTCCTTCTTCTGTTCGACCTGAAGAGGGGAAAATATTTTAAGTTACTAAAAAAGCATCGCTTAAATGCATTTTTGTTGTTGAAGAAAAGCATCCACATTATCATCACTCACTCTGCGGATGCTGCAGCCACTGGCGGTCCATAAAATAGAGGTAACTGCTCTCAAACTCCTTCTCGCTGTAGTTGGGCACCGACACCGGGATGAGTGGGTCCATGCGGTCAAACCCCCTCTGATGAGCAAAACCCAGACAGGAGACATGAAGCCAACATATGTGACATCAAACATCAATTTAAAAAGCATGTTCAGGAAAGAACGTCTAAACACATTGAAACACTCACATGAATTAGAACATATGGACAAGTATTTCATCATCATAATACACCACAGGCCCAGTTACCAATTCAAACTAATTGAGATATTCATATGTATTTTAAATGCAGCGTTGAGAAAATCATTGATAAGATAAACAAGAACAATTCCTAAATGTTTTGAAAGTAACGGACAAGCTGTAGTTAAGTTTTCTATATATAAAATGTAGTCTTATAAATTCTCTGGTCTGAGATCAAGAACAGAGGTCTAAATGATTAATATTATGCAAATATAGCATTCATAGCAATTTGGGGGGGGGGGGGTAAGACAAGAATGTTTAATGACGCCATAATTTATTTTATGAAATGCAGTTATCAAAAGAATGTGGTCGCTATAAATAATATAAGAGCATAGTGCAACAATACAACCACTGGTATAACAGTAAACAGGTATAGCTTTTGGCATAAAACTAAATGAACAAGGTAGACTCGATCAGGACGTATTGACACCTTTGCCGATGACGTTTCTGTTCAGAAATGTAACCATGAATGAAGTTAGAAAAGACGAGAAATACTAATCTGCTGTCTGAGCTCGAGGCCGAGTGCCACATATTATTAAAAACAATAAAATGATCTCAGACCTCTCCCAGCAGCTCTTGAGGCAAGTAGGAAGACTTTGAAGTGTAGAGAGACCCTGTCTGAGACAGAGTAGTGATGATGGCGCCTCCAGTCTGAGACAAAAGGTGTAAATGTTAACGGTGTAAAGAAATCTAAGATCATGTAATGTCATGCATCTGGAGTCATCGTCATGTTTTCTTACCCAGCTGCTCGACATCAGCTTTCTCAGGTTATAAACCAAAGTGAGCTCCTCTGGCTCCACCTGATGACAGTAATAAAGAGAGACATAAGCTGAAGGAGAAGCATGAAGACAAAAATGAGACGCGACAGGATTGTTTATGGGTTTCCTCACAGGGCTCTTATCCTCCTTCTTGATGGTGGATCTTCCCCAAAGGGCGTTGACACCATCCACAGCCACGGCCAGGCGGAAGTCTGACTCTGGCTGCCCGCTTTGCGCCCTCAGCTCCTTCATCACCGCCCCCACCACGTCACTGCTGCTCTTCACACGAGCGATACCCTACAGCAAAAGAAACTCCATCAGACGCCGGATGACAATCTCTTGAAAGCAACTAAATGGCATCTCCACCGACACTATACACCAAAGTCTGCTTACAAGGGTACTACGACATGTTTGAAAAAAGTATATTACATAAAGTATGCATTAGCTCATACATTTGTTGCTACAAGCGTAACACACTTGAATCTCTAACTCAACCGTTGGCAGTGGAGTGGCATTGTGGGTTGTAACATAATGAGATTTTTCACAGTATCATCTGATCGTACCATCGCAGTAAATATTGTATTATTGTAAAGGAATGAGAAAAGAATTATCATAATATAGAAATGATCCACCTGTTAAAAGCATACAAGTATAATATGTTACATAACTAACTTTTTCACATATAAGAGTCACTACAGCATGTTAAATGAAACACTAAAAAAACTTTTGTGTAAAATAGGTGCGACAGCGCATCCGGACTGCTCCTGTATGTATCCTCAACTCACAATACCGTAAATGAGCTAATCTACATGGTATGATAACTGTCAGGAGTAGTACCATAATTGTGGGCCATGGAGGCACCAGGTTGAGAAAATGCACAGAATAAAAAAGGTGATATCTCTATTTTATTGTCCATCATGACTGGCAATGTTATAGAAGTGAAATGCTAAATCACTGGAATCTTTTGTATCGCATCAACAAATAACTTTGTAGGTCAAAATCTGAGCTGATGAGTTTTGGTGGGCGCAAACAGAAATGTCATGCCCCATTTCTTTAGCAGGTGGTTTGAAACTGGTTTGATTTATTTTGTCTAATAATGTGGTGTCAGAAGGATGGCTATTAATATCAGATCTAAAGCCCACAACAAGCTCATAGTAACACCAGCGGTGTCTAAAAATGTCTTTCTTTTATTAAGGAGCAAATGATTGATTGGAAGAGGGGAAAAATTGCCTGACTGAACATAGCTCTAACGCTATTTTCTGCCTTTGTCAGTGAGTGTGGAACAAAAATATTGTGCTGATCCATCCTCGTGCTCAGTTCACGGCTATTGATCCCCACTAACGCAGTCAAGGTGAAAGATGAAACTTTAATAACCCCCTGTAGGGAAATCGGTCGGGCAGATTAAGGAATGGATAGGTAATAAAAACAAAAAACATTGATGAGAAGGTCTCGGAGGACCAGATAAACTGCATCTCAAATAAACACGAATAAATACTCTGTGATGAAACTCACCTGATCCACCAGCTGCCCGAGTGGACTTCCCTCCTCAGTGAACTCTCTCTTTGTCCATGAATAGCGCTGCTTTGTCTTTATCTGGGACAGAAGCCGTATAGTTTAAATCACAGTACACTTTCATTGACCATGTTCAACACTCCTTTCTACATGCTAAAGTACTTAACATGCTGAACCCTCAGTACATTAAAATATGAAATGTTTTCCTCAAATATCAAACCGTATCATACTGTTATATAGCTACTCTGTCATTCAAAGACACTGTGCCTTTAAAAGTGGTGTGGTACATATGGTGAATTTTAGGTGGCGTCATAAACCAGTTTAATTATGTATAACAGCATGTGACCTAAACTGCTGTGAAGATGCTTCAAGGCTCATTTAGGTCTATAAATACCTCCATGCTTGTTAATAATGTGACAAATTATGTAATACTCCACAAGCCTTCATTTTGACTATGAATACTATGAAGTCATCAAGTTAATATTGTAAAATTGCGATCTATATAAATATCGTCTGACGATCTGATGGTTATAAACAGGCACACTGTGTAAAAAGATCCTCACCTTTGAAAGAAAGTGCTCGTTGGTGATTTTGAAGTTGCGTAACCAATCGGTAGCTTGTAATGGCTGATCAAAGCGAGCGGCGTTGTAGGAGGACGGCAGCAGCTCTTTGCAGTTCTTCACCCACAGGTGAGCTGCATTGGAAAAAAACAGAGATGGAGGTGGGTCACCTTCTGTGCAGTGGGAGGAGCGAGCCCTTGTGTGATTCCCTTTGTCTTACCATCAGGAACATGCAGCACCAACCATCCCTGTGTGTAGCAGAAGTGGAGTGCGTGACAGAGAGACATTGTCTTCCCACTGCCCTTCAACCCATCTGAACAACTTGATAAGGTAAACGGCAGGTTTATCAGAAGCATCAAGAGTATGATTATCTGCGTGTGTGGTTGTGATCACGTGTTGTAAAGGATACAGAATACATATCGTAGAGAAGGTTGGCTGTAGTCTGCTTTCTTCAGGTAAGAGATGACCTCTAGAGCCGGCTGCCTCACCATCACACAGGCTTCATTAAACGTCTTCAACTAAAAAAAATAATTTAAAAACACATTTGTCACCATAGTGCATTTAACAAAAAAAATAAACTAACCCACAAAACACTATTCATAAGCCAGTAAGATTAAAATAATGTGCATGCTGTCAAACACATACCTGCTGTTGATAGCGCCGAGGGAGGCCGTGAGGGAACAGAGTGCGGATGTGTGCAGAGGGCAGCGTGTAATACTGCCCGATGTGATTCTGTGACTGACACGTCTTGAAAGAAACGAAATATGTGAGATCAACAGCTGAAATCAGGCAAATGTCCAGACAACTGCTGCTACGAATATAAACCTGCTACAACTAGAAAAACTAAAAAAAGTCAGATTTGCTTACTGGATCATTCTCCTGTGTTCTGAAAACTGAAAACGGCTCCGGTTCTGACTCAATAGCCACAGCCTCCTGCTGCTGCCCACATCCACTGGCATGAAGGGACCTCACATGTGTTACCTGCAAAAAAAAAAAAAATGTATAGAATGAATACTAAGTGAAACTAGAACAATAATCTAAACAGAACATATGGTGCTGCATTGATATGTGACACGTTAAAAACAAATATAAACCTAATAAATCAAGGATACAGTACGACACATTAATACACTGATGGAGAGCAGAGTGAAACAGCTTGTACTGTAATCTACATCAATCTGTCATTATGGCTTTAATATCAAGAGGGAATTTACGTGGAAAAATACTAGAATATTATGATAAAATGAGATCATGCAGGTGATGCTTTCTGTTCTCTGGGACTGAATGGATGAATCCAGTGTCTACAGCTTAAGGTCGGATGCAGAATTTTAACTGACATCAGTTTTTTAAATTCATAATTAGAGAGACATGTAGTAAAGCTCTGGATTGAAAACGTGCTTAATGACAGTTTGCTTTGCTTAATCTTCCTTTTGAACATTTTAAAAATGGTTTTCAAATAAATAAACCTACTTGGTATTTGGCTGACATGTAAATGAACCTACTGTCAATCACTACCTAATGTACATTTTGAGAACATCTAATACACACGCTGGAAGAAAAAAAATTCAGGTGTTTCGCTCCAGTTTAACGTCCCAGACATCTTCTTGCATCCTCGCTTTCTAAACAGAGCAGCTGAACCAGGTCAAACATCTTTTAAACAAAATGAAAATTCCTCAGACTGTCCAGGTTATGAGTCTGCAGCTCCTCCAAAAGTACTCACCGTGTGCCGGAGTCTGAAGGGCAGTCTGTGCAGCGCCATGATCTGAAACAAGGAGCACGACACGACTTTTAGTTATAGTTCACTGGTCGCAGGTGCCAAGGAAGCAAGTAGTGTGTAAAAACACACCAGTGTCCTTTAACCTTGCGTAAACGCGTAGCATAGCTAGCCGCTAGCTGCTAGCCGCTAGCTGCGGTGCCCAGCAGGCGCGTCTCTAACAAGCAACGTGAGCAGCGCGAAGGAAACGTGGTTTGGACTTCACCTGAGATTCGGTTCAGATTCACTCACGACAATGTCGGTTCAGGTCATTTACTGATAAAAATGTCCTCGGAGCGGACGAAGGAGAAGGGTAAACGTCAGTCCTCCAAGTCAATGTGCCAGATCTGTCATGGGCACCGCCATCATGCAGCTCGAAGCCGGAAGTGACGTTGCACCATCACAAATGTTTGTAGCCAATCAGGAGGCGGGAGAAGTGAAGAAAATGGAGTTTGTCAGACTTTGACACATTTCACCTGTAATATTAATTAATGCTGTTAGTTGTGACAGCCCCGTGACATTATTAACTGTTTGGAGAAGGAGGGTGCTCTTTTTAAACACACTTGAAATGATTTATTTGAGATGTTGCCAACTTTTATCTTTTGAACCAAATAAAAAAGACAAAAGTATTTTTTTTATACATCTTTTATAATATCAGTTAACCAGTAGAACTGTAGTGGCTCTAGTGAGGTGAAGATAATAGTCACAACTCCTGCTACAAAGTAACATGATGAAAAACAGGAAAAAATGTTTTCCATCCAGCTTTTACCTGCTTTAATTCCTTATCCCTTATTTTCTTAAGCCTCAATTTGTTCCCTATTTTAAAATGAATTACTTACATTTTATGCCGATGTTAACTCAGCATTTCACATCTTCTTTTTTTTTTACAATGCAGCTCTCAATTGTCAAAACTGAAAATCACTTTTAAATAATACTGTGCACAATGTATATCACATGTTGAATTAATAGGCAAAGAGCCTCCATCCTCCCAGACTCTCTGGATCCCTAAGAATGTGACTATTTGTGTACACTGTACTTGCTATGAACTCTTAGTTGACAGGACACATAAACAAAGCAGAAGAGGTGGGAAGTGAGGGTTTGGGGTGAGCCATAAGGATCAATAAACATGTTCTCTTGGCACCCTAAAGAAATTATTCATCTGGCCATGCCTCGAGGCAAAAATGGATTACTAACCAGGCAAAGTGGGCAACCGCCCCAGTATACCCTGTGCTCTATATGTGTTATAGTAATTTTCTTCATTTGTAATTTGCACTCCAAATTTTGAAAAATGCACCAATGCAGAATCCTTATGACAAGTCCTGTATCGTTATCTTATCTTGAAGCTCTATCTTGTTGAAAAACCCTGAAACTAGTTTTACAAACATTATTGTGATATTGTCCTTACGTGTACATATTCTTAAATTAAACAGTGTTTTTCATTTGAAATACCAAAAAACATTGTAAAGCAATCTCTCTCCACATTGTGGTTGCTTATGGGTAAAATTCATAAGTCTGTAGTGTGCAATTAATGTGCAGCTGTTTGGAGGTTACAGAGTTGCATTGACTGCATGAGGAACAAAGGGACCCATGATTTGTTTATCTGGCCCTCTACAGACCTACAACAAAACAACACGTCATATTTGCTACTTCTGTTTTAGTAGATAACATAAATAACAAATAACACACATCAATGATAATGTAATTTCTATTTAATAATTATTACAATCATCGTTATTATTTATGTTAATGTAATTCCAGACTACATGATTTTGTGTATATGTTCATACCCAAAAACGTGTGGTAGAAATAAGTTATTGTAACCCTATGTTGGATAGAGCTTATTATTCCACTGAGGAAATTATTATTTGTAATTTTGGTTCAATATGTTTAAGTGATAAAAAGCTCTCACATATCGATGGCCAAAGTGCAAAACCTTGTATCTGCAAAATGATTCAGGAAAAGTGGGGGGGAATTCTTATCTACACTTTGTGTATTTTATTATTTTGAATTATGTATTGTGCATCCTCAACAAATAGCATTCTGCAAGAAAACAACAAGTTGGTTTTTGTATTCTCCAAAAAGTACATTTTAGGAGGTTTTGCTATTTAGCTATCGATGTTAACTTTTTAATAAGTGCTTCTTCCAGTTTCCCTTTCTCTCTTCTCCCACAGGAGTAAACTGAATCTCGCTACATTACACGTGACACAACTTTTGAGCTGCACCCCTAAATCCTACCACCACCTACTTTAGACAAGTCGTCGCCATTTTATTAAACGTCTAAATAGCCCTCCCCAATCGCCTATTATGAACCGCATTGTGATCCTGTGCTGTATTCGCCGTTTTATCCCCTCCTCTGGCCACACGAAAATGGCCACGCAATTGCATTCCCGCACATCCACCAGCCCCTCTGCGCGGTCACAGCCCGTAACCCCCGCACACACATGCTGCTGCATCCCAACACGTTAACAGCTCGCCTTAACGCAATCTGACCCATTATTGCTGGCGGGGAGCGACGCAACTTTCCCCGAGAGAAGTGGGCAAAAATAAGATCCAGTGTAACCAGTCTGCCACCTAGCTGCGGAGACGCGCCGACGAAGATCTGTCGACTGTATGATTATGAAAACACCCGCGCCAATGTTGTTGCACAGTGGGCTCCGCGCTCCGATGAGACTGAAACTCGGTTTTAGGAGGTGTTTTAACCTCCACTGGCCTCAGTTATGTAATCAAAGCAACATCTAATGCACCAAAAAGCTCCGGATTGCTGTTGGTGAGCAGGGGAAAGCAGGACAGCAACACCTTAACCTCATGCCTAAACGCAGTTGGCTCCGGGACGCGCTCTCGGGTAAGTAGCCTACGTAGCCTTATTACAGATTTTCATGGCAGTCCGTATTAATGTGTGCAGGCCTGTCATCCCCAGCGAGCTCACAGCTCTGGGGGTTACTGACCATGTTGTGCATTCGCGTTGCGCTAATTTTATCCCTTGTTGCTGAGTATGTTTCTCCCTCTGTTCTCCGTGCGTGGGGATATTTTTCTTATTTCAATGTTGCTGACACCAGCAGAAGGGCTGGCAGAGGACAGATAGAAGAGGAAAAAGGTGGCTCGGGGAGTAAGCCACATCACAAACACTGTAGCGAGCACATTTACATTTGGACTCTACGCAGCGACCCCACTTCCATGTTGAGTTTCAATCTGTGCACGTTTTTGGACGTTTAATGTCTGTTTCATATTTTATTATGAACATAAGAGCGACGACAACAACAACACGTGCATGTGTGTATCATGTGTAAGTGCGACAGCATCAGGCGGGTAGTGTTTTTCAGATGTGCGCAAAGTCATTATGGAGAAGGAAGCCCCCGTTGACGACCTTAGTAAACTGGGGATAGGTGGCTCCAGTGCGGTAACACCCCCACTGCCCATACTGTATCTACAGTAGCAACATCAGTCAACCTATACGCAGCTGCGACCTGGGTACACAATGTACGACCAACACACTAGTAATACACGAACTAGGAGAAAGTGTGTGTGAAGAAGGGGGGAGACTCACGTGAGAAACTTCCATGTGTATGTGAAGTGGAGTGAGGCTTTTAAGATGCCATCACAGCAGCCCTCATTTCAGGGCTCATGTGCTCCCTGCTGTTGTCAGGCAGAAGATAATGGTGTTGTAGTTATTGATGATAACACCGTCATGGGATGGTGGTGATGGCTGGAAATATGGTGGGGTGGGCCATTATCATGATTTAATCGTCGCCTCAGCGCTGCCGAGGAACCCACACTGACTGCAGTGTCAAGTCCACCCATCATCCTGTCACTGGAAATAGCTTCTGGTCTAATGTTGGAATAATTTTGAGTTATGTTCGAGAGGTATAGCTCGCGAGAGTATAAAAAGCTATTAGTATGCACTTTGACTGATGTTGAATGGGCTCGCCCTTTTAAGTTTGAAAACCTGCCACTCTTATTCTCTTCTGGTCATACAACCCATATCAAGCTTCTCCTCATGCCTGTATCCTTTTCTTCATGCTGACAGGCCGGCAGAGAACTGTTCCCATCTCTGTACTCGTTTCATTTGATTGTAAGGAGAGTTTGCCCTCAGAAACGCTTTCCAAAACTCTTACATAACAGCAGTTACTGGAACAGATGTTGATTTGAGCTTCATGTGATTCAAGGAAAGAGTTTGGGTGTGGAGGGACCGAGAGACAGGAGAGATAGCCCACTGAGCTCTTAAATGAACACATTATCTGAGATGCTCTTGTAGGTTTAAGGGGGGCAGTTCAATGCGTTCTGAGACAAATTAGCTATTTCATAAGCGGCTCTCAGGAGAGAGCTTCAAGAATGCTTGGAAGGATGTGTTTTTATAGAAAATGGATGATCATTTCCCTTAATGAGGGAGTATAATGAAGGAAGCATGACAGAAGATTCTGCTTCCCTTCGATCATTTAAAAACTAGGCTGAACACCATGCGAGCGAGAGTGAACGTTTTTTCTGGTGGTGAGAATGTTATTTTAGGGTGTGTTACTTGCTGTAATGTCACATTAAAAGTCAATTTACAATGGGGTCAATGAAAAGCTTACTTGACTTAAAGGAAGCAATGGGAGGAGGAGGAATTTGCACTCCTTTCCAAAAATAAGTTTTACCCTTTCCTACGGATTTGTGTTACCACTACTGAAAAGGGGAGGAGGGGAACGGTCGGACCGTGAATGGAGGGATTTAGGTTGGAGAGGAGGAAAAGAACGAAGTGGAGGAGGAAATATGGTTCTGATTAACATGGATACAGTGTATGAGTTGACCATTTTACTGTGTGGTCTAAAGCGAGAGAGAGAGAGAGAGAGGAGGGTGGGGGTGGGGGTGGGGGTGGGGGGAGAGAGCGAGAGAGCGAGAAAGGGAGAGAGAGAGAGAAGGAGAGAAAGAGAGGGAGGATGGGACTAATAGAGAATGCATGCAAAAGCTTTCTGCCAAACATGAAAAGGGGAGTTTCGGACAGAAAAGAAAGTATACTAGAGGGAAGGGTGGGAGGAGAAGTGCTTGTGGGAGTAGCTGAGAACAGAAGGCGCAAAGACACTCGGGAGAGGAGGGGAGGGGACTGGATCAAGTGTTTGAATTAGTCGGGAGCTGATTGATTGATATATTGATTTGGGTCGAGGAGGCCGAGTGAGGATCAGAACATAAGTAAAAGTGTAGAGGTTTAGGGAGTGTTTGCTGTCTTTCAGAGCTGCCGTTACTTAAAGATTGTTAGAGAAAACCTGCTGAGCTGTTTTTGAGGAATGTGAGTAGGTCTTTCTTCCAGTTAGTGCCGACATTCTGGGAATCGGTGGCGCTGATTGGCCCCCAGGGTGATGAGAGTTGTAGGTTCTGTATGATGAGATCATCTCTGTGGACACAGGCTTTAGCACCTCTCTACAGCTGCCTGCAGAAACGGGACTTTCCCCTCAATTCCTGTACTGCTGCTACTCAGCATCTGAGCTCACTGAAATGACTAACCACAGGCCTCTCTATCTTTCTTTCTGTCTGTGTCTGTCTGTCTTTTCCCTCCCTCTTTCTCTGACTCCATCTCAGTTGAAGCCTGAAGGACAAGAACGAGAACTTCCTTCGCCGGATGACGCAGAGCAACTGTCCTTGGACTATTACAGGATTTTTTTTTTGAAATCTCTGGACCTACTCCTACATTCTGCTCCTGATCCCAACAACCCCACTGGGGGAATTTAAAAGTGTTATACTGGAAGCTCCACAGCATTCTGCCTCTCCCCCCTGACTTCTCTGATGGACCAGAGAGTGAAGGGGGGGACCCCTACAACCACAAACTCCACTCTGGACCCCACCTCTGCATCTGAAGACTCTGAAGTGGTAGAGAAAAGAAAGAGGGGTGAGGGGGAGAAAGGAGATGTCGGGGAAAAGGCGGAGGAGAAAAGAGGAGCAGTGAAAAAGAGAGAAGGAGACAAGGGGGCAGTGCTGGAGTTGCTCATCGAGGGGCGCTGTGGAAGCGCAGGGCAGCAACAGCTTCAGATCTCTGGCAGAGAGACCAGCTGCCCCGAGGGGAATGTACGTCTCCGGATTGGACTCCAGGCCAAGCGTACCAAGAAACCGCCCAAGATCTTGGAGAGCTACGTCTGCAAGCCCACCGTCAGGACCTATCAGAGACAAGCCCGGGGGGGACTGCTGAGGGGGAATGGAGAAGGAGGACCGCAGAATAAAATCAGCTCCACTCCAGACGAAGAAAGCGGAGATCAACGTTCAGGCTTGGATCCTGTCCAGACCACGTCCAAACAATCTGCATCTGCTGCTCCATCACCGCTTGCATCATCACCATCATCCTCATCATCCTCATCTTCATCATCCTCATCCTCATCTTTATCATCGCAGCCACTGTCATTATCATCAACAGCTTTAACGACAGCCCCAGCCATAACCAGCCAACCGACCAAGTCTATCAAACAGGTAAGTTACGGACACGAGTGCACACACACACACACACACACACACACACACACACATAGCTGAACATCACATGGAAAACAAGCGTTACAGTGACTGATGGTGTGCACACATGTGCTGTGAGCTCTGTTTAGTTTTTTTTGCACTTAACTACCAGACATGCTTACATGGTGCAAAACCGTGCAGCTTTGTGCTCTCCTGTAATAAGGTCAAATGAGCTATTGTTTCGATACTGAAACCTAAGCAGCCCATTTAAATAAACAGACCTATAAATAGGACAGCAGCACGGCAACCACTTGGAGCTATTACAGACATTGGTCCATCAATCCCGATGACAATCACCCAAGGGGAAGCTTATTGTTTTAACTGCACAAACGCCACTCAAGCTGCAGCATACCAAAATTACAGGACAAGTATAAAATGTCAGGCCTTCTCATCTGTATTAGTGGCAATTTATAGCTACCAATAGCACAGCTTTCTCTCTCTCTTTGTGCCTCCGCTTGGCTCTCTATATCTGTCCCTCTCTTCTATTTTTACATCCCCTCTTTTCTTTACCTGCTCTCATTTATCTTTCTCTCCCCCTCTCCCCTTGTCCCACTCCCTTCCTCTCTGTTTCTCTGCCTTTGTATTTCTCCTTTCTGTGTCAGCCCCATTCCTGTTCCCATCACCTCACTGTCTTCTCTTCAGTATGCCCTCTTTTCTCTGCCTGATTGAGTCATTTTGTCCTCACTCTCTCTTTTAATGGGCGGGCAAAAACAAAAGCATTTCAGTTGTTGTCGCTTCTCCATTGTCCTTCGCTGTTGTCATTACCAAACTAGTGGATGTCACAGCCATTGTTGTCTATGACAGAGATTCCGTGTTTGCACTCCCCAGGTTCCTATCAAACTGGCGGATAAGACAGAGGTGAATTCAAATGGCTCATCTGAGAGAGTGAAGAAAGATAAGCTTCCTAGTGTCAATGGCAAGCCTGTCTCTGCAGGACACAAACCCTGCTCGCCTACAACAGACCAAACCGCTTCAAATTCTCCTTCCACCACATGCATCCAAGCCCCATCTGCATCGGAAACCAGGAATGAAGGGAAGACCTCCAAGAAACATAATGGTTTGGTTCAGACAGCAAAACAGAAGGGACTATCTAATGGGAAAGGCTCTGTCGATATCCTTGGCACTTCCACTTCGCAGAAAAACAAAGTTGGAAAACAAAAAAGTTGCTCATCTGTTTCCTTCATGGACTCCTCGAAAAGACTTCCAGTCTTCACCACCTCCCATAAAGAGCTCAGTCTGTCCAATAAGAGTAGACCAGACTCTCCTTCCTCTTCTTCAGTCACCCCTAAACCACAGTCATTTCCCACTATGGCTCTCTCCTCTGCCCAAACTCAAGATCAGCATCCCTCTCTACAGGCCTCACTAGAGAAAAAGAGAGACAAAGAGAGGAAAGCAAAGAAAGAGAGACGAAAAGACAAAAAATCAAAGAGAGATAGATTGGGAGCTGAAAGAGTTAAGAGTCAGAGCAGAAAAGAGGAAGGCAAGAAGAAGAAAAAGGAGAAAGGGAAAGATGGGAAATCAAGGCATGGCAAAGAAAAAGAGGAAGAACATAGGACTGATGATACGTGGAGGGATGAGTTAAAGACTGAAAGAGGAAAGGCAGAGAAAAAGAGAGATAAGCTTAGCCCAGACAGACAAAGACCAGAAGGTAGTGCATTTGGTGAAACAGTTGATACTGGTAAACTAGATAAATCTTGTAAAGTCGTGAATCCAGGCAGACCAGATGAGATAGACAAGATGGAGGTCAGTTGCAAGCCAGTTAAACAAGCTGAGCCAGCAACAGGTGACACCAGTAAATCTAGAGAACAAGATGTCTCAAGACATTCAACTGCGCCTCCAAGCCACCCCCCCTCTTCTGCTCCTCCCTCTCTGCCCACTCCCTCTGCCCGTGTCCCTGTTTCTCCCCCTTTCCCCCCCCAAGAGCAGGACAGCCGGCCGCTTAAGAAACGTAAAGCCAGGCGGCCCAGCTGGACCAAGCTGGTGCACCGGGCTCAAAGGGCAGAAAATCAAGAAGCCATTTCAGATTCCCAACATAATTCTTTACTAAGTTTTCCCCAGAACCCCAAGATGTCCCTTCCTGCCAAGGCCACTATTCATCAGACTGATGAGTCACACACAGCTCCCTCTAGCTCCTTAAACAGCAGCTCCTCCCCTATTTCTTCTGCAACCAAACCTCCATCTCCAAAGCAGAGTCATCCGACATCAGACACTAGTACCCCCGCTTCCAGATGCCCCATAACCCCTGCCCGGAAAAGGGGCCGCCCAAAATCCCACAGCTATAGTTTAGATGAACCTCTCAGCAGACTTTCATCAAACACTTTCCCAACTGAGGTGCCTCTTATGGGGTGTGACAAAGTTAAAAAAGCCCCAGTGCTGGAGCCAAGTCCAAAACTGCAGTGCGCCGCTCAGTCTATATCCAGCCCCAAGAAGCGTGGCCGTCCTCCCAAGCGACCCCTCCCCGAGGACCACAGTCGAGATGCTCTGAGTCGCACTGACAGGAGTGAAGATTTTCACACTCTTGAAAAGGGGAACAGGCAGCTAAAGATCAGGAGGCTGATTAATGAGATGAAGAAAAGAAAGAAGAGGAGACTTCACAAGGTAATGCTGTCTGGGTATGTGGGAAAGGAGGGAAGGGGAGGCCAGGCAGCAGATGGCGAGACTTCTCTGAGAATGAGTAAATCAATAGAGGCTACAACAGTACACACACTTTCAGCCCTGTCCTCTTCCTTTGGGAGCAAGTTGGGCCCTCAGATCAATGTGAGCAAGAGAGGGACCATCTACATGGGCAAGAGACGAGGACGCAAGCCTAAAGCCCACACAGCTAACGCCAACTCCCAGAACACCACACAGTCGTCTCTGTTTAACAATCCCTCTGAAACATCTCTCTTCTCATCTAACCAAACCCAGCCACCTTCCTCTCACCCATTTCCATCTCCATCTCTCACCCACTCCAGCGGGGCACAGAGTCCTTATAGTGAAGGCAGCCTCACTGAACCAACATCTTCCCTACTTTTTCCTCACCCTTTCTCCCTACCTTCCCCATCGTCCTCCTGTACCTCCCCCCGTCCTCCGTCCTCCTCACCCCTCTCTCCTTTTGTGAAGAAAAGTTGTCCATGTCAGGGAAGGCATCATTTCCCCTTTCACCAGTCGTCATGTAAGCTCTCCTGTCCCACCCCTCCACTGCATCATACACCAGGCTCTCCCGGCCACCTGAAAGAGGCCACACCCTCCCCCAGGAGTGAGTCGCACAGCGAGGACACGCTGCCTAGCGACAGTGGGATAGGAACGGATAACAACAGTGTTTGTGAGCGAGCCGAGATGCGGGGGCTTAGAGGCATGTTCAGGTTGGGTCAGGGGTCAGGAGTGATTCTGGGGGGTCAAAGGCACCCCTCCTCTCTTGGGGATCGTCCCTCTCCTGTCTCTTCACCCCTCTCTCTAATGCCGAGACACACAAACCCCATTACCAACTCAACTGCTGTGGAGCGGCACAGAGACCGACACAGGCACAGGCGAAGGGATTACGACTGTTCCTCATCTTGTTCTTGCTTGTGCCCGTGCACCTGCCCAGGACACGCCAAGTGCTCTCCTTTGGACTATTACCCATGCCTTGGACACAGTGCACTGAAGAGACAGAAAAATAAACATAAGAAGAAACACCAGCAGCTGCACATGCAGGATCCAGAGTTTCTGGCCGAGCTCGAAGATTTGATTGGTCAGTTCAGCGAGGTCCACATCGGACGGCGAAGTTGGGCGAGGACAGGATTGGGACAGGGCTTTGATGGGAGTAGGACTGCTGCTGGGGGAAGGCGTCATCACTCCTCCCACTCGCTCCGCTCCAACATCTTCAGGATCAATCTGAATGGCTTCTACTCTCCTCACCCTTCATCTTACTCTACTAATCCCTCCTTCTCGCCCCAGCCTTTCTATCCTTGCCAGCCAGTGCATTGCAGC
Source organism: Clinocottus analis (assembly GCF_023055335.1). NCBI lineage: Eukaryota > Metazoa > Chordata > Actinopteri > Perciformes > Cottidae > Clinocottus > Clinocottus analis. The sequence continues at coordinate 5,926,598 of NW_027176251.1, read as the reverse complement.
AGGAAGCCGGACAGCAGGCAATGTGGTTGCTCGTCAAAATTTCAGGAGACCGTTGACAATATGGGGTTTTACAGCAGCTATCCACCGGCCTCGTCACTTTATCACCACCTCCCCAGCTCCTACCAGCTTGCCTCGCCACACCAGTACGCCCCCCATCAGTCCCATCATGCACACTTCCTCCTTAACCCTGCCAGATTCCACAGGCGGAGGAGCAGGTTGCTGCGTGAGGGAGCTTTAGGAGGAGAGGTTGGGGGAGATATGGGAGGCAGTGGAGGAGCCCCACATCTCAGCTCAGGGTTCACATCCAGCCTCTCCTGTGGCTGTGGGAGGAGTGAACACAAACACAAACATAAACACCGGCACCAGCACTGCGAGCAAGACATGGATGAGGAGGAGGAGTTACATGAGGAAGAGGAGGAAGATGGAATTGAGAGAGAGGGGTTGGCCAGTTCAAAGCCAAGGTCAGGGTTCATTTTAGGGCAAAGTGAAAGGGGAAGAAAAGGGTCAAGAGGATTGGGGTCCGCTGCTGCTGCCACATCGTCATCCTCAGCAGAGAGGTTCAAACACACATCTCTCACCTCACTAGGCCTGGGTTCCTCTCACCTGTCTTTATTTGGAGGAAGCTGGGGTGGTCTTGGCCAGAGCTGGACAAAATTTGGGGGCCTGGGAGGCAAAGGATTTGGAAATACAATTTCCAGTTGGAAAGGCTTTTCTGGAGAGCAACATGCAAGCCGACGGATCGCATCAGACGGAGAGGACGAAGACGGCGAAGATGAGTCACACCTGTACAGGATGTCACCGTCCCCATCACACACCAACCTGTTCACATCAGCTGCCTTGGCAACAAGGGGGAGGGGTCTGAGGAGCGGATTGGCCGGTAGGAATCCAGGAAGTGGGGACAGGTCATGGAGGAAAGATGAGCCAGCATGGACTGAGAGGAGAGAAGCAGGTAAGGATGCATGAATGGTTTGATCAATAAATCTGTGACGGAGTAGACATGCCTGTACTGGCTGTGAGGTCATGTTAGCATTTACACTAAAGTGGGTACAAATACTCCAATTTTAGTATTTCTCTGGCTGTCTGGGTTGATAAATGCACAAAAAAAACCTCCATTGTTACCATGCTTTGTGTTGTGTGAATACATAGTTGCATTGTGGTATAATTTCATCGGCAAAAAAAACATGCATACATAGAATACTGACAGATAATATGGAAAATCTAACGTCAATTGTGCTTATCATGACAGCTAGCTGTGTGAATAGGTTGTATTCCAGGAGGCGCTTTACACTTCTGTGGTTTTGACAGATTCTTTTATTTGCAGAATGTGGAGATGAGATTTTGGCATCAATAGTTTGCCCACTATAGTGACAGCATTGCTTTTTCTCAGGTGTTGTTGAGTCACACATCAAAGACTGGAGGGTGTTTGAGAGGAAATCAGACTCCGTTCTTTTTATAGCCAATTTCAGACTCCCGCTGCTGTGCAGGATATGTGCCTAGCTCACACACAAACACACACACAGACACACACACACAGACACGGACACACACACACAGACACGGACACACACACACACACACACGTAAATGTTACCACTCAGCAACCACTCTGCTATAACCACTTTTTTAAAAACGTGTTATAGCAGGAGGACAGCATCTTGATGGAAATCTTCCAGAAAATCTTTGAAATCTTCCCGGCCTCCAGTGAACCACACGCTGTGGCAGCCCGGGGCTACCCAGTGAACACAGTCATTAGTTAACCACCAGATTGGCTATTTAAAGCTTGGCCTACCCCTCACTGCTGGCCAACTGACTTGGAAAAAGGAAAGAGTGGTCAGTCTGTGAGGGACTGTGGAAAATGGATCAAAAAGATAGATGACCACAAGAGTGATTAATGAAGGAATAGCATGGAGGTCAGAGTGTGGGCAAAAACAACTTGAGGGGAAAATGTTTAGTGTAATACATTTGACATCAATTCATCATTTAAATAAACACACACGCTTTTAAGTTCAGCACACCAGCAAGGGCACACTCAGACATATTGTTTCTCTCTGTCTTTGTCTGCTCAGCCTTTTGAGATTGTGTTCCACATTAACCGATCATGCAAAAACAATTTGTGAGGAAGAGTGCATACGCGTGCATGTTCATACCAAGTTTCTGCACAGTGGCCATTCTTGTGGTTTTTTGCTGTGAATGTGCATACATAAATCACCTCTTAATGCATTTCCCAGAAGTGAACTGGTCAGAGGAAATGTTGTGACTCACATAATATGTGTCCCATCTGCATGACTCAGCCGAGACTGGCCTCACATCACACCTCCTGCTGGCTCAATCACTGATCCACATCTGTCTCATTTCCTCTCCGCCACATAAACCCCTCCTCCTGCGCCTCAACCCCTCCCTCCTTCTTTCCATTTCAATGACCGCAGGTTTACAAGGTGATCCAAGATGCCGGGGGCAGCAGAAAACCGTGCCAACGCCAGACAGTGTGGCAGGGGGGGAAAAAAGAAGGCCAGGACGGCCCAGAAAGCATCCACTGCCCTCCACTGTATCCTCCCTCATGCACTCATCTGCAGCTCCTTCCATGTCATCACCCGGCCTCTTGCCAGGACACAACAGAGATGGGAGAGAGGTGGGAGGGCCAGAGAGAGATAGAGGAGGCGACACAGGGCAGCAGGTGACAGAGTTGGAGCTGCAGGCCAGAAAGAAAAGGGGACGGAAAAGAAAACATGGTGACTCTCCTTGTCATCAGAGGTAAACACTCGCAACTGTATTATGAAGTACCTGAGCTGGTTGACTTGAAAATGAAATACAACCACTCAATACTGCTTTATTAACCCACTGTTTTCAGCACTGTGTGCTAAACCAGTGCCTTTTCTCTCTTTCTCTTTTTCCTCTCTATCATTCTATCTCTCTCTCTTCATGCTTTCCTTTTAGTGTCGCTGAGGATAAACCCGAGTGTGACACCCCCCCTGAATGTTTTAGCCCATCAGATGTCGACCAGACTCCATCTCAACCAGTTACCATCCAAAGAGAGGAGCGAGCAGATGGGCCTCCCAGGAAGAAGTTTTTGAAGGCGGGTCTTTACTCTGATGATTACAAAACTACAGAGTAAGTTGACAGAATTCATTCAAAAGCATTTATTCAAATCCATTGTGTTTGGTTTGTATTTTTAATGTTTCTAAGTGTCTTTCTTAGCCCGCCATCCGAAGCCCGACAGTTATGCAAAGAGAGTATGGATTACTCACCAGGGGAGCATGAATATAGCCTTTTACCTGCTCCCATAAATGTTGGTGAGTATTTAATAAAATTCCCCAAACTGCCGTATTTTGTTGTAGCTGCGATTGCTCATCCAAATTGCCTTTGTGTCCTCCAGGGAAGTACCTTAGGCTGAAGAGGATTCATTTCCAGTTACCTTATGATGTTATGTGCCTGTGGCAGAACAATCAGGTACAGTGGAGCCAAATTAAACAGAATCAGGAAGTGAGACGGGCAACCTAATCCATCATTGGAGATAAATGAGTGTTACAAGGAAAGTTGTGTGTCATGCATGTACATTCTGATGTTGTGTTGTCACAGCTTCAAAAGCAGCCTGCTGTCCCCCTGAAGAGGAAGCGGCGTTACTGTGAGTTGCTAGTATTCAACATGGTGTCTTCAAGTTTAGTAGATGGATCCAATCACTGCTCTCATACAGCGTCTTACTGTGTATCTCTCTCTGCTTCACTCAGGCCGGCTGAAGGAGCGGCTCGTGTCCTCTCATCGTACAGCGGTGAGTTCATGTGGCTTCAAGTTGTTTCACTCCAGTGAAGAATGCGGCTTTCATAAACGTTAAACGTACCAGCGTTCCTCCATTTTATTTTCATTTCACAGGAGAGCTCTAGCGACATCACTAGCTTGTTTCCGCACCTCGACATGGAGCCTTTGACCACCAGCGAGAGGTATGGAAAGAACTCTGCGATTAACATAGATAAACTATTACTGAATTAGTGTCAGAGATCTCATGTTTCTCCTCGTGTGTCGGGCCAGGAGCTTTGTGGTGAACCACCGCGTGTTCCTTGTGAGGAACTGGGAGCTTGTGAGAGACAGACAGATCCGACTGAGGATAGAGAGGGAGAGAGACGCAGAGGTAGACGAGCAGGACTCTCAGCATCTGGCGTGTGATGGAGCCAGTGGGGACGACAGCCACATCAAGTCAGGTCCATGAAGCAAGTGTGTGTGTTAGTTTTTGTTTCTGTAGGTGTTTGTGTATGCACACGTGTATGTGGTTGAACTCTATACATTTTCATTTCAACATCTGTATAGATTTCATCTGGTGTCTGGTGTTCTGTTTTTTACTTAATGTGTGCACGTATGTGTTTGTGTGTTTGTGTGTGTGTGTGTGTGTGTGTGTGTGTATGTGTGTGTGCTCTGCTTACAGCCCGTCGTGCTCATATTTGGCCTGTCTTTCCATATCATACTCAGCAGCACGAACTAAGTGGTTTTCCAACCACAGAATTTCAGCCTGCAGAAAAGTTTCCCCATTTCTGTCATCCAGCGTTGGTGTCCAACTTTCCCCATTAGCAGTGAAACCACACCGTTACCATCAAAGACTCCCTGACTGATTGCAGATAGGAATCAAGGGGAAATAAGGACGTGCGCATAATTACAGATATATCTGTAAAATACATTATGCGCTGTTGTCATTCCCTCCTACATGGCCTTCACTAACATACAGGATACTGTTTGAACTCTGACCCTCAGATCAGCAAGTGGGGGTGGAGGTGACGGTTATCAGCAGTGACCCCCACCATCAGAGTCAGGACACCTCCAGCTCGCTCACTGCCAGCCCCTGTGTGAGTGAAACACCACCCACTCAAAAGTCTTTTCTTTCTTGTTCATGCATACTTCCACAAGGATCAAAAATCTGCTTTTGCAATTAGTTGTCCATACTTGTTCACCACAGCCCACCCACACCCAGAACAGGCAAGATGAGGAGGGAGAGGAAGAAAAACGAGGGGAAGAAGAGATCTGCAGCAGAGAACAGAGGAGGAAACGGCTGAATGATTTACTTTTGACCCTACAGCATTCATAAGCTAACAATGAGAGGTAGGTAGAGCATCAGATACAGAAACAAGAGGGACTCAGAGATGTATACACATGGCCTTGTTGATATTATCTTGCCTTCACGTAGGTGGGACCACTCTGAGAAATGGACCAGGCCCGCCACCGGACAGACGGACAGGAACTGATGTCACAACGCCGCTATTAACAGTCGTGTCACAGAGAACAAGCGAGAAAAAGAAGTATGAGATGAGATGGAGAATTATAGCAGCTGAAAAATGCAAGAAAGACATCTCACACACTGACAGATGAGTGTGGTGAACCTAACGCTCTGAAGGGCATCACACCAAGGATGAAACCATGGCAACACATCTTTTGTCCAAGCGGCAAGGGATGAGAGAAACTGTCCCAGATGAAAGAAACAGACCAGCTGAAATGAATTTGCACTAGTGCTGGATGATCAAGCACACTAAAGACTGTATGTATGTATGCTGAGTGATCACTCTATAAACACACACACACACACACACACACACACACACACACACACACACACACGCTTTGTTTGCTCCTACTTAGGCACCTTAAGCAAAGACAGACATTGGTCGGAGACTGAAAGTGGACATATATGGTACTCAGCATTTCAGCTCCGAAGCTTCCAAGAGACAAGGAGCTGCCCGGGGATACAAAAATGTAGCCTCGGCCCTAAGTAGGTCAAAATTGAACCCTCATTTACTCATTAAGCTTTCAAAGTCACATTGCACCTTTGGGAAATGACACAAGGAGAAATGATGAACCAGTTGAAAGCTGTTGAGACAGCGGTCTGGATTTGCTTCACTTTACCAAGACAGTGTCTGCTATGTACCAGTGAATAGGCAGGAGGGGCGAGAGGAGGGGGGGGGGGGCTTTGTGATAGGAATTTTGGCATCGCTGCAAGAGACTTTCTAATGAGGTTTTAAGAAAGAAGTTATTTTTTAAAGAAAAAAAAGACAGCTTGACCACTGTCTGCTTAAGAGATGGGCAAAAATATATTCATGATAGGAATGTTTATTGTTGACTATTTTCAGTATTGCTTCCTGGGGAAGGAAGAGAGAGGGGTAAAAAAAAAAAAAAAAAAAAGTATTTTGTTTACCTCAGACTGCCTTTGAGAATGTTTTTGCTCCAGAGCATTGACAATCAGAATGTCACAGGGGGAAGAGAGGAGACAAAACTAGAATGGATTTGCCCCAAATGCTCTGTAGAAGTGCCATGTTGTCTTGTGTACGTACCTAAGCAACTCATGCAGTCTTTAAAAGCAATATCTCATCCGATAAGGACTATATAAGGACTTCTGTTATGTTTTTTTTTTTGTTTTTTTTGTGAATATCTTAGGATTGGAGGTCATTTTTCTGTACAGTTGCATAGTAGATTGTTCTCATGTTAGAGCATTGGGCTAATTCACTTAGTGGAAGTAACCATACGCGTTTAGTTTCATGTGAATGTACATAGAGAGAGACCTGTTTTCCTTCTATCAGCAGTAGCGCGTCAAATTAGTATTATACATGACAATACTATTGGGATTATTCATACAACTTAGTAATCAAATACTTCATTTTACTAACATGTTTTTAACAGAGTATAAAGCTGACCAATATATCAGTCATGTGTCCCTAAAATTGACTACGATTGTATATTATTTTTTTGTAGAATTACATGAACTGTCTCTTTTGTCAGCTGATATTTTGTGAGCTAATTATTGGTCAGACAATCGGTGACAGTGATTTAGTCTTTCCAGTGTTATATTTCTGCTCTCTTTCAGTAGTGTGGCTTCTAATAACAAGCCAAGAAAGTGCAATTTCTTTGACTGTTTACATACTGTATGTATATTTTTCCTCTTTCCTTTTTTAACTAAAAGCACTACGTTATTGCCAGTGGATGATTAACTTTATAGCAAAGGTACACAGAAAGAGTTATTTATCTAGTTTGCATGACATGTAACCTTTGCCTGTTGCCTCTGATAATATGCATCTGAAAAACAAAACATCAAAAACAACTATAACTCAATGCCATAGAATGTCAGCTAAGACTATTTGCCTCTATAACCATAATAATAAACACATTTTATGTCTACTACTAAACCCTTCAGACTAGTGTTGTATCAGTTATAAGGTTTTTGACTTGCTGTGTGTTTTGGGAGGGTACTGCAGTGACTTGAAGCAGGTTGAGCTAACAGTGCTATCTAGTGGTGTTCGGTTGTATATCTCAAACGGTGTTGTCCTCCATAATAACCCACAATGGAGGACACTATCAAAAGGACACGGTTACAAGATGGGGGAGGGCTGCAGCTCATTCCGGAGATTTATTCTCCTCTTTCCGCCCTTCACAACACCTGAGGGCATCCTGTGCTAAAAAAAAGAAGAAGAAAAAACTCAACCGAGAAGTGACAGAAAACTCCTCTATGAATGTGAAAGGGATGAAGTGTGTAGTTGGGTGTCACAGTCTTGACTTCCTTTGCGATTTGACACGTCGGTAGTTTCCGGTCACATTTCAGAAACAAATACAGGACATATACTGACATACATATTTCTGAGTGAGGCATCTCCGACATTCTTCCATGATGGTTTAATGTATAGAACTCTTTTTACATGAATGTACATGCTGAAACATGACTCAAACAGCTGCCCAGGTTGGTTTGTACTGGTCATTTTATTTGGTGTATTTACAAACAAGCACATGCAGGAGGTTGACAGTGACTGACACTAGAGGGGCACTGAACTATATGCAATATCAGGAACAGGGATGTCTACAGGCTACATGACACCAGAGAGAAAGAGGAGGAGTAAAGGGAGGTACACATCTCATTGTTACACACAAGCTGACACAGGCGCGCACACACACACACACACACACACACAGGCAGTGAAAGTGCAGGACGTGCAGACACACCAATGTGCTCACACTCATCTCTGCTTTCACTGCCAAATACGCTGCCATGTGTGCACTCACTCACACACACACACACACACGCACGCACACGCACGCACACGCACACGCACTAACACCCAGATAGATAGAGAGACACTAGATGGATCAGATAGAGCTTTTCCTTTCAGAAACTTCAATAGATCAATAATTAGCACATCCAATAAATTAACAGCTTTCAAACAAATGCATTTAGACCAGAATCTCACAAATCAACAAATCAAAATATATAATATACAATTGAATGTTTCAACTGATATTTCATCTTTATCGAGACACTATTTCTTGTAAACACCCAAGTGTTATCCATCTGATGGCATTTTATTGTGATCATAAGTTATGAGCACTGGTTCAATTAAATGCTACTGGACAGTTGCCATCGTGACTGTAACGTCATGCTACATGGCATTGACACAATAAAACGAGGAAACTTTAAAGAACTGCTTTTCCCGATTGATCAATAGCAATGAAGCAATCCTGTGTCAGCCTTTCTTGACCAGTTAAAATCAGTCTCTTTTATATTAATTTAAACTATCCAAGGTATTGCGTTAGGCTTCATGTGTCAACATCAAATCAAAACGTTTAGTCTAAAACAAACAAAAAGGCTGTTATTGTACATTTAACCATATGCATAGTCATCAATACAAATTCTAGAGAATAACTAATAAATATGTGACACAAATCAATGTGGTTAGAATTAACATATCACTTCCACTACAACCACTTCTACCACCACTATCATTAATATCAATGATTATGATGAGCAAACATGGCGGGAAGGGTTCAGGTAAATACAACAGCTGAGGTATGAGGTGAAGACCGGCCACCACACCTACGGACTTTACAGCATTTATGAATACATCATAAATACATCTGGGATTTTCTCACTGCATTAAGTTTAGGGTCAGATAGTGTTGAACAAGAGTTGAGCATAGTTTTGTGAAGTGTTTACGCCCCTTGAGGTTCGGGACGAGTTGAGTGATAAGCTCCAGATTGCTCTTGTCTGATATGATCTTCTATAAGTGTGTGGGATGGATGGATAGATATTTATTTTCTGGAATTCATTCAAAGCATTCATGGCACATTACAATGCATACAGTGGCATGAGGCTAAGTCTAATAATTGTATGAATATGAGGTCAAGACAATAGCAATACATGACGCAAACAGGAGGGAAGATACTGGATTTCATACTCAGACAAACACTTTTTTTTGCATGTATGACAACCACTTAATGTGTGTGTGAAGTTACAGATGTAAAGATTTAGAATGAATCCATTCATTTTGAATCATCCATTTCCTCAATGCGGCCACAGTATTAAGCTGCTGCTGGAGTTTTACTATCTGCTTTCTCTTGTTCATCTATCTTTCTATCTATCTTGGTAATATCAATCTCAATTTATATACCTATATATATATTTTTTTATGTATATTTATACAGTCAAATATAGTAGCAGAAACATGTCAAACACACATGAACCAGGCGATAAAGGTGAGAGGTCAATAGGGGTGAAAGGTCAATAGAACACAGATCTACACAGCTACAATTCACTACATTACTACGCAGTATGCAACAGGAGCTACGGCCCAGTACTCTCACATCCTTTCACCACTCGACAACCTGCGAGCCGCAACTCTCTCCAGCTGACGGCGAGAGATATCAATGTGGCTACCGCCAGGCTGTCGATTGTCGCCTCCTCACGACAGGCAGACTCTGATCTGAAAGCGCTCACATCTGCAAGTTGTTGCCTGGGCAGACGTTGCCCTGTGATCATTTTCAGATCAGTGGCTGACAAGGAAGGCAGACATTGAGAAAATAACATTTTAAAAGGGATACTTCACTCCAAGATCAAAGGTCTTTCAGTATGAAATGATTTAAGTTTGACTTGAGTCATTATTTCACAGCATCTGCTGCATTTCTGCTGCCAACATCCATTAGTTTAATGCTACCAAACTGGATGGATTGTAATGCGGGAAAAAAACTCCCATATGTTCAGAAAAGGAGAGGGCTGCAGACTGCTCGTGATGCACGTAAAGCAGAACAGATGGTGTTATGCACTCAACTCAAACTGGAACCGAGAAAGCGTGAAATATCCCTTTCAGAGTAGCGGAGCCTTACCATAACCTCTCAACACTCACCTAAAATATATATATATATATTTTCATTATTTTATTTTTTTATTGATTGAGTGCAGCAGTTATGGAATCGAAGTCACATGATGAGGGAGGTGTAGCCAATAGGTACCAGTCCCTCTTTGTCTCCCTGACGACAGCGAATCCAGTCCTGATCGACTCCTCCCAACACCACCAGTTCCTCCCCTTTACAGAAGCTCAGCTCCGAACCGGCTCCAGAGTGGTCACACAGCGTTCGTACGGACCTGAGAACAGACAGCAGAGATCATCTCAGCCACAATGGTCTACACAGACAACATATGACGTAGCCGAACCTCGGATGAGTCACAATGCCAGATCGATGGTGAGTCACCAATTACAGTCTTTCAAAGACAAAAAAGACAACAGGAGCATTTTTGATAGTCTACTACACCCACTGGTGCCCTTGGGAGGGGGGGAAGAAGTCATTTAAAAGAAGGGGAAAAACATGTTTAGACACCCATACAAAGGCAAGTTGGTTGCATAAACTCATATTTACTAGTACAATGTGTAAGATCTGGTCAAAATTTTAGTTAAAAATATTTTAAAAAATCAACTACCATTATTAATCTAGGTGATATTTGATAAATCCTTGTCATTTGACCCCCACGTGAAGCAGCTGTCTCGATCTTGTTTCTTCCACCTACGAAACATTTATCTCCGGCTGAATTAGATATGATCATACACGCTTTTATCTCTTCACATATTGATTAATGTAACACACTTTTCTCCGCACTTAGCAAATCTGCAATAAATCGGTTGCAGATAATCCAAAATACTGCTGCCAGAGTACTGATGAGGACGAATAGACGGTCTCATATCACCCCCATCGTCAGGTCTCTTGACTGGCTCCCTGCAGAGCATTTTAAAATCCTCACCCTCACGTACAGAGCACTACACGGCCAGACTCCATCGTATGTGGTTGAACTACTTCGCCCTTACTCAACAGCCCGTAACCTCAGGTCCAACCAATTAAACCTTCTGACCGTCCCACACACACGCCTTAAAACACGTAGTGACCGAGCCTTTGAGGCAGTAGGTCCAAGGCTTTGGAGCGCTCTGCCTGCTACTCTGCGGTTTCATTTTCGACTTTTGGAAGCCTACTAAAAACATACTTATTTACACTAGCGTTTGGTTAAACTCATGCTCTATGACCTGTTAAAACATTTTTAAAATCTTTGTTCTGTTGAAATGTTTGGTTTTTGTTTTAACACTCTTATTTTTTTTTCCTGATTCCTGTTCAGCACTTCGTGACCCTTGACTGTAAAAAGTGCAATACAAATAAACATTACTTACTTACTTAAAAGAACTGCGTCTCAGGCAACACACTGCATAACTGCATAATCAACAACCATCACTGTCACTCCATGTCTGTTATACCTGAGCGGTCTGGGTTTGTCCTTCATCTCCAGTGTGTCAACCTCCTTCTCTGACTCCGGCTCACTTTCTCCCCGGGGCTCTGGGCCCCTCCTTATTATCGGAGTGGAGTTGCTGCTCACCATTCGTGTCAGTGCAGTGACACCAGGGGCCAGCCACTGAGAGGGACGCCTTCAGAGACAGACACAAAGAGGTCGAGAGGAACAGAGAGAGAGAGTGTGGGACAGGAGGGCAGTGAGGAATCACATAAAGTTACTGTTCAAGTACAACAGTGACTTTAGAGTTGATTAATGTCACTACAGTAGTTGAATTCACAAACTCATTGCTTTTTTTTCAGTGATCAGTTGTGTGTTAAAGTCATTGGCGAACCTGGTGGGTGGGGTGTGACCTGGTGGGCTGCTGAGGTTTTTAGAGGCTCCAAAGAGCCTCCCCAAACTCCAAGGAACCTCATCACTGCTGCCGACCGCAGCAAAGTCACTCCCTGCTTGGGCCTGGAGGTCTGGCAGATCCGTCTTCACCTCCTCCTTTTTCAGGTTCAGCTCTGACAGGTTCTGACTCATTCGGCCTCCCCAGCGCATCACAGCCCCCCATCCCTGCTGGATCACCTGTGATTAACACAAATGTCAGCTCTGCAGGACCACAGACAACATATTTGACTACAACCACTGCACGGCCACACAAACGGTGAGTACCTGTCCTGCCTGCTGAGCGAGGCTGTCCTCCTCAACATCAGGAAGAGGGAAGTCTCCAATATTCTTCTCCTGCACCCACAACAGCTGAGGACTTGTCTGAGTGACCGAAGCTTTTCTGGGTGCAGCACTGCTATGGTTTGAGTCCCCTGGTGCTCCATTCTTTGGATTACTCAATGGTGACAATTTTTCTTTGGCTGCCCGATATTCTTGGCTTCCAAAGTCTACTTCTAACAGGCTTTCAATATATCTACAGCTTGTAATTTTGGATTTGGACCCCTCAGTTGAATGCTGGAATCCAGCATCCTGACATGTTGTACTGGGGATTTCTGGAGTGTGACTGTCTGGCTCTAAATGGTGGTGCTGGAAGAGCAGGTCGAGGTTGAAGGTCAGCAGGCTTAGAGGCTGCAACACGAGGAGCAGCTCCTCAAACAGAGGCTGGCAGGCGGTTAGCGACAGATGCATAAAGGAGGAGGGCCGGTAATATGTCTCCAGCACATCTAAGAGAAAGAGAGATCACTGTCAAGCACATGCATGCCCACAAGAATGAGAGGAGAGTGATGGGAACTTACCACTGCAAGACTGAAGGTGAGACAGCCACACATCAAGGAGCTTAGTACTAGAAGAAAAAAAATAGAGAAAAGGAAAACTGAGGATCCAAAGAGAACAGTTAAATACAAGTGAGGGGAAATACTAATGTAATACAAAAATACATGTATATTTGTGAATCACTAATTTGAGCACTTTTCGTGCTGCCAGTAGAGACCAGAAAGGACGAGGAGCCATGACTCACTTCAGTAGACCGAGGAGGAACGCATTGAACCTGTGTTTGCTCTGACGGAGCTGAGGCAGCTCTCCAACACAGACTTGTAGGTTGAACAACGCTTGAGATTTAGGACCTTGAAAAGTAGATTGAAAGGAAGAAGGGAAAAATATATATGTAATTAATAAAAGGACAGGGAAAGGAAGAGAGAGAGTGAGATTCACAGAAAAATCTACAGAGGTCTGCAAAACATTGCAGTGAAACTTGGCATTCATAAGCCAATCAATATCTGCATCCTGTCCTTTGCTTAATTCAGCATTTTAGACACTAAAATCAACAAGTATTGACTGATGCGTGGGAAAATGAGAGGTAGAAAAAGTCCAGAGTGTATCATTATCAACCAGGGAAAAAAACAAGACACAACCAATATTAAATCCTTCATATCCAAGTCTATAAATGCAAATTTGACAACAGTTCTTTGAGCACTACCTGGCCTGGTTGAGGCCTGGACCAGACCCCAGGCTGAATTTGGCCTCCTTCCTGCTATCAGGTCACTCTGGTGAGGTTTCAAGCCGTCAGTCAGCAAGCTGTGCAGGGCAGGGCAGAGACACTGCAGCACCAGACGGCCCAGAGATGGATTTATAGTGCTGTCTCCTGATAAGGCCTAGGGAAGGGAGAGGAGAAAAGAGGAAAGGAGAGGAGAAAGATGTGCAGTGATAGGGAGAGACAGGGGAATAAAACAGCAAGGATGACTCAAGAAAGAGGGAGGAAAGGAAAATGGGACACATAAATGGAGGGTGGAGAGAAAGGGAAGTAATGAGGGTGGGTATGATGTAATTAGACATGAGTTGGGCGTTTAGAGTTAGTTTACAGAAAAGAAATTCTTAAGACTACTAGATTGGGTTATCTAAAGATATTCTAGTACCTTGTTAACTGAGAGAGACTGAGGAGAGACGGAACAACATATATAGAGTCAGAACAAGAAGGACGGGAGGGAAAGCATTTTCAAAGATAAATAATCAATCAAGACAATAAGACATTTTGTTTCGTTCTCGAGAGTGACGTGAAACAAAACACTTCTCGTTAATGAAACAGAGAAACAAAAAAACAAAACAAAAAAACTTCATTTTGTTATTTAAAATCCCACTGGTGACGTAAATTTAGCAGTGACTGACCTTCTGAACTATAGTCCGAGAAGAGCTGAACTGGGCCAAGATGGCTTCCACTGCCACACCGACCGCACTGACCAGAGCTGGAGGGAGGAACAGAGGTCTACGGTTAAACTGTAAGAGCTCTCGACATCAAGGACAGAGACACATGGACTGACAGGTGCACACACACACACACACACACACACACACAGGTGAGACACACACCTTTTTTGTTCTGCAGGCAGAGAGAGGACAGGCCCGGACCTCTCATTGGATGCTTCACATCTTCGCCCATCCAGGATGTCTCTGTCCTCGGATCAGAGCCAGCAAATGAGACACTGCGAACAGCTGACAGTGAAAGAGCAATTACTTACTATAATTTGAATGAAAAAGATACAAATTCAACAGAAGCAAAATTAGTCACCACAGACATACATATAAAAGAAAATAAATATCATAACAAAAAAAATTGCGTTATTAGTAGGAGCAATTAAGCGATGAGGAGCACCGTAGAAGGCAGATAGAAGCAGATGGTGCTACTGACAACAAACTGTGTGCGAAGACATCCTGTAAATATTGGTTGCCTGTGGTGAGCGTTCAACATCTGGATCTGTGAAGACAACGTTCTGTATGCAGCAGGGATGAACAGGATCCCATGCATTAATCTTGACTCCCACTCAAACACAATCATACATACTTAATATAAGCATACACAGGAGAAACTACAGAGCGAGGGGCGACACAGTCGTGTAAGCTACCGCATCAGTCAGGTCAGGTCCAATTACATACACATTCAAAGGGCAGGTGTTGTGTACAGTTCATATAAAATGATTTATATAAACTAGTTATATAAATACATTGATATAATGAACGGGATGCAGTGGACCTTAATTACTTTGGAATTGCCCTAAATGTACTCAAAGATAATAAAGTCAAACTTAAATTTAACAACAATGACATACAACATGATAAACAAGCTACTTGGGTTGTGCCTGGCATGAAATGCACGTGTCCATTTCAACATATCGTGCAAAAACCGAAACAACATGGAGACAGGCCAGACGAGACCGACATAAAGACAGACAGACGGAGACGAGGACAGAGAGAGAGAGCGATGAGAGCAACTCTAGAAACCCTGTGACAGAAACAGCTGTCACCCCTCTGAAGGCCCTTTGCAGATTTGAAAGAACCGTGTAGATGAGACGTACCAGATCACCTGCAGGGAGCTACCTTCTGATACATGAAACAGCTACAGTCACCTCGTTCTTTCAAATTTGCAAAACCCCCGGGTCTAGAAAGTGACAAAAGTCTGAGAGACGCTATATCCAGGCCAGAGAACAAAGACAGAAACGGACAGTCAACAGGACAGACAGACATGCACGCAAGCAAGATGAGAAAGAGTGTATAAGATGTGGAGAGAGAGAGAGAGAGAGAGAGAAAGAGAGCGAGAGAGAAGACAGAAGACAGAGATCTTACTCGCCACGTGTGACTGCGGTGGAGCCTGGTAGAGTTTTGGGGGTAAGGCGGGCGCCCTTGGCGGTATAGGAGGGTAGAGGTTTGGATAGTAGAGGGGAGCAGCAAGGGCGGGCAAGGTGTGAGAGCGGGGGAAAAGCGGGGAGCTGAGGCAGTAGCCTGCTGTGCCTGGAGGGGGCGCACCGGATCGCTGAGGAGGGGAGAGGGCACCGATAGGGGAGAGGCGAGGAGGGGCACCCCTGTGCAGAGGGCAGTTTTTTGGGTGGTACAAGTAATATGTAGGAAGAGGAGGAAGCTCCTTAGATGTCCTGGCCTTGTTGCTGTTGTGATCCGTGTGTGAGTTTGTGCGCTTTTCTGAATACAGCGAGTCCACAGCACTGATACTGTTTGAATACTCCATCATGACATCTATGTTCTTATACGGTGTCGGGCAGCTTGGAGCCTCTCTGGGGCCACCAACAGGCGTGTCTGACTCAGTGCGTGTGTCACTGCGGTATAGAGAGTCAAAATTACAAATAGAGTCAGCTGCAAGGTCCCTGTGTGTGTTAAAGATATCCCCATAATCACAAGGAGAGCATGCACCAAAATCATCCAGAGATTCATAGTTAAAGTCAACGTTTATATCAGTGCTGGAATCATCTTTGTGGATACAGGTTGGGCTGGCAGCAGGGGCCTGCTGTGTGTTATAGTGTTTGTCTGTGGACTCCCTGCCTGCATGGCTGTGGGGTCTGGGATCTGCAAAGGGCTGGGCATTACAGAAGCCTGGACGATAGGGAGGGGGGGTAGTGTGAAGGAAATAGGGTTGGGAGGACTGGACGAGGGACAGTGGTGGGGAGGAAACTGCTTATTGGAAAGGGGAAAAGGCCAAAAAATTGAAGGTGCAGGAGTCAGGATGAAGAGGACAAGCGCACAAGCAAAGTGATATGAGGGAGCAAAGTGGAGCCATGGACAAAGAATGGAAACAACAGAGTGGGATGGATAGGTGAGAAAAACAAGGAAGATTAAAGAAACAAAAACAAATGTGGCAGAGAAATGGGAAGGAGAGAGAGAGATGCAGAAAATGTTAGTGTCTGTCGAGAGAAAAATGCATTCATGAGTGTATTCCAGCAGAAATCGTCATCATGTAATATCATGCAGTAATGCAGTATTTAAACAGGTCAAACAGTTGATCGACAGTTACACATTGACAGTGCATGAGAATAAATGGAGTTGATTTATGAAGGGCAATAACCACAGTTAATAACCAAGACGGTTTGACATAGTAGAAATACTGTCAAACAGCCACTGACACCATGAATTAAAACCATGAATTGCAAATATTCATCATATTTCAATGTGGGGTTTCTTTACAGCATCCGGTTTCACTTTCATTTCATACTTGTATTAAGCGTTATGAATATTAAGTAACACCATAGCATAGTGTTTTAAAGTTTACTGCAGTGACATCATCACCTCTGGATCACCTTCTCTTTTTCTCTTCTCTGCCGTTTGTTTTCTACCTCTCTCGCACTCCTTTCACACCATCCCCCCTCCCCTCACCAGCAGAACAGCATAGTGTAATGCTGAGTCAGTCAGCAGGCAGGAGACTTCTGCCCGTTCCTGCTCAATCACCATGTCTGTCTCTGGAGATTCAGAGTGTGTTCAACCACCATTTGCATTACTCAATGAACTGTGACATACTGCTCGGCTATGGGATAGAAAATGAGCTGGAAAGCAAGCGTACCTTGGTTTGACTTGAGCTTTCTCTGAACTGTAACAAACACATGATACTTCCTATTTTTCTGACACTAGTGTTCAGCAATTGGCTCAAATTCTTAGATCCACCCCTTGGTCTCTTAAAGGTGTACACACCTATATTTTTTTGGCTTGTTACAATGGTTTCTTAGGGAAACCGCTGCAACTCCTGCAGCATACAAATTATTAGAAAATTCTGAGATTTTTATAGTCAGAAAGCAAAGGTTAAATAATGCGAGTAAATATAACATAAGAGAACTACTTTTAGCAACTGATTGACGGAGAATATGAGCAATTAAAATCAAACATACACCCTATCGACAATCTAATTCTTAGTGTTTTCGTAGCCCACTGCAGCAGTGAAGGAGATAAGTAACTTGAGCTTGTGCCACTCGAGGGAGCAAAAGTGGGGGAAGCAGAGAGACAGGATTGACAGAAAGAGAAAAGCATATAAACATCCCGAGTAGTTTTGATTTAAAAGTAGTAAAACGGCAGACAAAGAGGAATAACTATTTTTAAGAGACACAGATTAGAAAGATAAGAGAACTTGAAGGTAAAAAGGTTGAGGAGAAATGTGGTGAGCTCAGTGAGCACTCCATTATACCCCTCCCTGTTGGTCTAAAGAGTGGATGAATAATTGAATAAGGCAGTGATGACGTCACACTTTGATAACCAGTGCAGGGAAAACTAGCTGGAAAGTTTCCAATGGCCTCTTTCTCCTCATATTACCTTCACTGCCTCCACCATCTTTATCCCTCCGTCTCTCCATTGCTCAAGTTCCCTCTGCAGATTCCACCGTCTCGTTAGCTTCCCTCGCCTGCAACCACCCTCTGTTTATCCCTTGTCATCATTTATCCATCATATAAAGTATCATGTCTTTCCGTGACTCATGCTCGTCCTCCATTTCTTCACTGTCATTCTATTCATCATATCCATATATGAGTCAACCCATGGTTTCTTTTTATACTGTCCAACGATGTTATTTGTGCATCTCTTTCTGTCCAGTATCTGCCCATCCCAGATCTATTCAGTCGTTCAAATTACACAGATTTACTTTAAAGTGTTTATTTTTC
This sequence comes from Clinocottus analis, assembly GCF_023055335.1. Classification (NCBI taxonomy): domain Eukaryota; kingdom Metazoa; phylum Chordata; class Actinopteri; order Perciformes; family Cottidae; genus Clinocottus; species Clinocottus analis. Next base: position 5,908,190 of record NW_027176251.1, on the reverse strand, counting down.
CACATGCACACACAACTGCATGCACGGCAGACCCCTTTCCCCTGTCATTAAGCTAATCTGACTTATGTATTATCTTGGATCATCATGCTAATTCCCACTCACCTGTAGTTCTTGTTTCAAAAGTCCTTCCGCCATCGGCTCGTCCTCTCACCTCCACCGCCACCTTCTCCCTCTCTTCTCCCTCTTCTTCTTTCCCGTCCTTTTCATCCTTCTTAACTTCTTCACCCTCCCATTCTCTGCCGATAGTCCACAGGCTACTGTCGCTGGCTGAGCAGCCAATCTTCTGTGATGGGCACAGCTCCGGTTGTCTCCCCTCCTCGTCAGCTCTCTGGAGCATTTCCTTCAGAGCGGCCATTGAGGTGAGAGCAGGTGGCGGCTGCATAAAGAAGGCCTGAGCCTGAGAGGTGTACTCCCACTGGTTGCCATCGCCGCCTGCCATCTCTCTTCTCCACCTCAGGTTGTACAGTATATCTGCATCTGGAGTAATAACCGTTGGGTCGGGGTCTGGATCGCTGATCACCTTTGTTGCGAGGAAGGTGCTCTTGTTGCGGTACCGCATCTCTTTAAAAGTCGTGACCTTTGGCGCTAACTCTGTAGATGACCCTGAAGAACTGAGCTTCTTTTGATTTTCCAAATGAGATTTGCTCCCGGTCAGGGATGGATGCTGTTGTCGGGCTTCACACTCAGGTGTGAAGGCTATGAGCCAATCAAATCGCTCAGGCTGTGCAGAGTTAGCCCGGAGAGTGCTGCTTTTGTGGTGTGGCACAGATGGGGGGATTGGGGGTAAGGGGCGAGGAGGAGGTGGAGGGGGAGGTGAATCTAGTACCTCGGCAGGATACCGGAAAGACTCAAAGCTCATATTCTTTGTTTTGGTTTCCTGTGTATTGCTAAAACCAGTGCTGTAGTAAGGGTCAGAGGTCAGACCGCTGCACCTCTTCTTTCTCCTTGCAATCTCAGTGAAAGAGGTGGTTCTTTGTGCGCTCTCCTCATTCATTTTGCCATCTGTAGCTATATCTGCTCTTCGATCTCCATCCATCTTGCCTCTGCTTCTCCATCTGTCTCTGGCCATTAACTCTGTGTCACGTTCCTGCATCTCATTCCGATCTTTTAGTCTGAACTCATGTAGCTCCCCAGACCTGGACGAGGTAACGTGATCTCCGTCAACCTCATCCTCTAACCCTCCAACACACACACCAAGTTCTGGGCTGAGTTTGAGGAGCTCAGCTTGGGTCAATCCAGCAAGCATCAATAGCTTCCGAATCTCTACATCCAGTGCATGAAAGGAGGGGGGAGGAGGTAGGGCAGGTGGAGGTGGTATGGCAGGGGGAGATGAGGAGGAGATTGAGATAACTGGCGGAGGAGGCAGAGGTGGGGGACGTGTGGTAGGAGGAGGAAGGGAAAGAGGGGTCTTTTCGTGTCCGGCCTGGAGAGCAGCGAGCCGCTGCGCCTCCTTCCTGGCAAGGTGCCGCTTCCGAGGAGGAGGGATGGGAGGAGTTGGGGTGGGGATGGATGGAGGTGGAGAAGTGGTGGTATAAAGGGTGAGGTAGGGGAGCGGTTTAGAGGTGGGAAGAGGAGGGATACAGGGAGGAGAGGGAGGGAGGGGTTTCTCACACCTAAAAGTGGTGAAAGTGGGAGATGAGGAGTTAGGGGAGAAAGTAGACAATGTGGGGGATGTGGACACAGCCATGGAGGTGGTCTCCCGACTGATATTGATGTAGGTGTGGAGGTCAGAGTTCACGCTGGCATGACGTGCAGGAGGTTTGGGAGGTCTCGGTGGCGGCTCGACAGGAGAAGGGGTGAGGGAATCAGGAGCGAGAGGATCCTCACAGTCTGATGGAGCCGTGAGGTCAACCCCTGCATCTGAAAACTCCTGAGAGTCTCCCATCGTTCCTCTGCCGCTTTTATACAACTTCCAGGGAATGTCGATGTTGCCCATTTCATCCATGACATCTGAGAGATCCTGCTCTTCCAGATCTCCAAGATCAAATCCCTCCTCGTGGAGTCTGGCGATGTAGGCCAGTTTTACTTCCCGGTTCACCTTCTCCAAGCGATCCAGGTGATCCAGCCGATCCCTCAGAACATCCCAGTGTTGTTCCCCCTCTAGATCCCAACGAGCCACTTGAATCACCTGGCTGAAGCGCTCCATTTTCCCAAACTCACCGACAGATTCTAGAAAGTCAAGCAAACCTTGTTTGGTGGCCTCAGAATCCCCTTTGTCCCCAAAGTAGTCAGGAGAAGGGGAGTCCAGGGCAGAGGGGTAGCCCTCATCTGGGGAGCAAGAGGAAATCGGGGAATGTGACGCCAAAACGAAGGGATTGCGGCTAAGAGGAAGGGATGGGGGTGAACGCGTTGGAGGCCGGCATTCAGGGGGAGAACGGTCTTTGGGGGACCGAGCAACTGTGAGATTATCTTGGTCGTGAGAAGAGCAGATGGAGGTGGATTGATCTGCACAGTCAGACTCCAGATCAGAGCAGGAGCTGATTGAAGTGGAGGACGACGAGGTAGAGGAGGAGAGCGAAAACTCCAGGAGGGAGGGGGGGCAGTCGCAGCACGAGGGGACCAGGGTGTCATCGTCGTCGTCGTCGTCGTCATCATTGTCCGCCTCCTCTTCACCATCATCAATATCAAAATCCCCACTGCTCTCTTCCTCGTCGTCTTCCTCCTCTACTTTTACATTTTTCTTGTTGTCCAGGTCAGCGCTTGCGTCTGCATTCTTGCCTTCATTTTCCAGACTGGCAGCAGGGCGGGCAGAGGCCTCCAGCTGGGCCTGTGCTTGGGAGGGAGGCTGAGGCTGCTCCTTGGCCCCTTTCCCATCCTGCCTCTGGGGCAACGGGGCCGGAGGCGGGGGTAGCTGCAGTTGCTGTCTGATAGAGATGGTATTGTTGTTATTGTGGTTATGGTTGAACATGCTGTTATTGTCTTGCGGGGAGCGGCCATCGCAGCACAGACACGGGAGGCTCGGCTCGTTGCAGTTCGGGTCAAGAGGGAGAACGGAGGGAAGCGGAGGTGGAGCGGCCGCTGGTGCAATTTTGGTTGCCGCAGATGCACGAGCACTCTTGGGTTTGGGTTTCACTGGTTTGGAGAAGGTGGAACCCTGTTTCTGTGAGGCAAACCTGGACTGGGTTACTGGCGCTCGAGGCTGCACGCCCACCCTGGTCCTGGTGGGTGCAGCGGGCGCTTTAGTAGCCCGGCGTGGGGAGGACGCGGTGATCGTGTTCATGTTTTTATCCTCCCTCTGGAAACCGGGGCCATGAGACTTTGGTCCCGCTACGGCATTGGTCCGCCTGCTGACGTCAAAGCGCCGCGGCTTTGGAGGCTGAGAGGAGCAGCTAGAGGACTGCATTGTGGGAATGGGAATTTTTAGGATTCGCTGATATTTCTGTTGCTATAGAAACAAGTGTTGTAAAGGACAGATCCCAACTATGACGCGCCGTGACGGTCACATCTTGGCTTGACTCCCAAGATCCTGTAACATCAAAGGAGACACACAGTGAATAACGGCTACCAGCGAAATACGGCTCTGCAAAAACGTTTTTCTTGCTCTGCACAAGTTTTGATGATAGGCAGAGTCTCTGGAATTAAACTCATCATCTGGACTATCCAGTAATACACAATTGCTTTAGGACTTTTTGTTTTATAATTATCACAGCCAAGTCCTGGGAGGATACGGCAGTGCATATGAACACACACACACGCACACGCACACGCACACGCACACAAACACATTATCAGACATCACCACTTCAAGAAAATAATTCAAGGTAAAGCAATTATTAGCTCATAAATTGACAGTAAATGAATCTGTTTCTATGTTGATATTTGCAAAAATTCTAAATATTCTTTTTTTTCCCAGCTTTGTCAAATGTGAACATGCTTGTTTTCATAGATTTTTATGATGAATATATTTGCGTTTTGAAGATTTGAAGATGTTACCTTGGACTCATCACCTTGAGAAACTGTGATGGTCAATGACAATTCTGAGATTGTGGATAAACTGCTTAACTGATTAATCAATAAAATGATGGACAAATCAGTTGATAATGAAACAATTGTAGTTGCTGTCCTTGAAAATATATCATCTTTTTTTAACAATACCGAACAGCTTTTAGAAAATATTTAGGTGCCTTCAGACATTTACAGTTAAACAAATACAAGAAAATATATAAAACAGATTATTTTTCTGCATATTATGTGTTCTTTGGTTTTCAGATGATCTATCTATCTATCTAATACAAACACACACATCACATGAAATGACCACTTTGATAATATTGTCAGCTAATTTATAACTTAATAACTGTCACTTGTCATCCTTATCAGTCGTGTTCAGCTTCACTGAGCCCTGATATTTATGCATTTACAGGAGTCAGCTGTCTCCATCTGAACCAGTGCAGCTGAAAAGAGGCAGTGAGATCTAGATCAAAAGAAATAATGTAAAAACAAACACCGTATACTGCACATTTAACTAGAGCATAAAATAAGCAGGCAGCAGCAATGGACAGCAGCGAGTCTGCCTTTTAAAAGCCCATCTGCAGAAGGCTATTGCTCATATATTCCTCCACAGTGCCCTTCACTTCACTGAGGAATATTCATCAGTGGTGCTTGCTTGCAGGCCCTTCGACGGAATTAAAGCTAACAAAGCCTTGAAATAACACAAATAAAAAACGGCACATCATCAGATGTAATTCAACCCGTCCCGTGCACAGTATTTACCCCTGCATGTATCGATCCCACAGAGCTGATGTAGTCAGGAAGGAGGGGGAGGAGGGAGGAGGGGGTACCTCCATCCGCATCGCCCTGATATATACAGGCCCATCCGGCCCTATTATAACTCAAATATTACACATAATATTCAGATTCCAGTTGAACCCGACTATGATAATACGTTTTACCTCACAATTATTCAAGAAATAGCATTGTTAAAAGCGGAATCGCTTGTTTCTAGATCTACGCAGGCTCCGTGCGGGAATTTAATGTTTTTGCTTACCCGACTACACTGCACCGGTTCATTTTAAAACATATATATATATATATTTTAAAAAACGACATCTCTAGTACGATAATTAACGGGGACTCGACTCACGATCAGATTTAGGTGAAGATGGATGAAGGTCTCCATCTCGTCGGGCTCGCTCGCATCACAGTCCGTGTGAACGTGAATCTCTCCAGACGGCGACAGCCTCTGCTTCTGTCTTCTCGCGAGCATCCGACAAGCCCCCCCCCCCCCCCTCCTCCCCAACCCAAACCAAGCCACACCCCGCACTTTCCCCAATCATCACATCCAATTTGTCATGTTCAGCTTCACCTCCTTCAAAAATATTAGCTTTGGGAGGAAGAGTCTCACTTCCCTTGATTCATCATAAATCATCTTATCTGCAATTCATTTGCGAATTTAGCAGTCACGGAAGTTAACTCACAGTCTCCAGCAAGGAGACTACTGGCTATGGGCTGTCATAAAAGTCAGTTGAAGTCATCGCCTAATTTACATAATTGTAATGGAAGCTGTATATATAGCTTGCTTTTTTTTCTCTTCATGGCAGACTTGGTGAATCAATGATTCGATCGGCTCTGGTCCATGATCTTTGTATTGGGGTACAGAGTACAGAAACACTGGGTTTTGGGTAGCCCATAAAAGTGGGGTTATTAACAATAGATAATTTTCTATCGTTGTCTACAACCAAAACACAAACAAGCATCAAAAGGATGGAGAGGAGAAAAGGAAAATAACTGTTCATACATTATTTATTTATTTAAAGCAATAACATTCATGGCAGTACAGACATTACAGCACCATCATAAAAATATACAGAATTAAAAAGCTGATGAGGTTTAAACCTCTGTCCCCTGTCAGTCTGCTATACTCCTTTTAGTTTTTAATCAAATAATAAATCTATTCCTACAAAGTTAAAACAATTTTAACAATCTATTTCATTTGTGTTCATCATTTCAGTGTCATACTTTAGCCGTAGAATTCTTCGCTGGAGAAACAGCTGGACTGTCCATCACTGTACATCATGTTGGGATCAAGAATGTAGTATGGGGAAAAAATATTCTGTGTGTCATGACAAAAGTCAAAAGATAACCGTGCACATGACACTTTTTGTGACCACCATTCTCTCTCACTTGTTCCTCTTGTAGATTTTCTTGGCGAAGTTGAGGAAGATTGAGTGAGGGAGATTTTGAGCATGACAAGCAATGAGTTTCTGTAACCGCTGGTAGCTGTCTTCCTCATATTTGTGGTACAATGTTGGCATTTGCAGGGTGCTGTACAATGCTTTGACCTTTTCTATGCAGGCATCATCATGGCGCCCATAACATGCCTGAGGAAGAGAGGAAGATGCAAGTAGTATCATTTCTAAAAAAGGTGGGAGCAGAGGCCACGGCATACAGGGTTCATACGGTTACGGTACTCATTTTAAATGAGTATTTCCAGGGCTGAAAATTTTTTTTTTTCTTTTTCTTTTCTTAAATCATTCTTTTAATAAAACGATTGTCTCCATTCATTTGTATCATTAAGGTTTTACCCGTATGCTTTGAAATTCCCATTCACAAAATGTTTGGTCATGGAAATTTGGTTAAAAGTTGTGGAAGTCCATTGGTCCAAATGTGTATGAACCCTGATGGAGTAGTCGAAGGATCCAAACAATAAAAACATAGTTTCACCGTTATTTTAAATAAAGTTTCTATTGCTGCAATGTATACTTGTTTGTATGCTGAAAGACAATTTAGCTGAATATAGATGTCTGACAAAGGACAACATACAGTATCTGTAAAAAGGGACGCTTGTCATGTTTCTGCTATTTGTTCTGTTAAAAACCATACATTTTCGACACCATCTTGTAGATGACCACATTTCTTATTGTGGTATTTAAAAAAACATTCAGCGTACCTTAATTTCACTTCAGCCATTTCTTTTAAAAAGGTCACTTAGTTCAAATGAGAAAATCTATCAAAAAGTAATTACTCAAATTAACATGTACAGCACAGAGACTGCATGCAGTATGCATTGGATTTAAAGGGCCAGTGTGTCGGTTATGGCAACAGAAACTTCTATGGCGAGCCGAGCGTGAAGGGGAACCACGGTGGCTGATGTGAAAACGCAAATGGACCATTCTCGACAGTGTTTGGTTTGTCCGTTCTTGGCTACTGTAGAAACGTGGCGGTGCAACATAGCAGACTCCCAGAAGAGATAATGTAGATAATAACGTCTCATCTAAGGTAACAAAATGTAAATAAACAAAGATTCTTATTTTCAGGTGACATTGTTGGTTTAAGAAAAGTATACTAACAATGATAACAATGAGCCACTAGATGTCCCACTCTCCCTCCCCGTTCTGCTGCATTCACTTTTAAAGGTGGTTGCCAGTTCTATTTAGGATGTTAAGTATTAGGTTGCATCTCTACTTATAGTACAGCTATGTGGTGTATCCAGGGTTCCACGTTAACAATGTCTTGAAGAGTGTAGAAACATCAGTATGTTTTCCACATTAAGTCTACATACAAATGTTTTTATATTATATTCCATTGCTGTCAATAGATCCTCCAAAGAGTTACATTAGTCCTTTAATGTTTTAGTGTTAATGCATGCTCCCTGATGTTTTTGTGACAGAAACAGTGAATAAAACATGTTTAGTAAATGTATGGTACACTATATTGTTATATAACAATATATAACTAATGTAATCTAACTGTGAGCAAGACACAAAATCCATGCATACAACTCTGCACGTAGTTTGCAGCCAAATAATATTGGTACAGATTTGTTTTCTGCTCTCACCTTCAGCTCTGCTCTTTGTTCAGGAGTCATGGTTTCCAGCGCCGTCACCACCAGCCAGCTGCATTTGTTATCCTGGATGTCTGTGCCAATCTTTCCTGTCACAGCAGGGTCTCCGTAGCAGTCCAAGTAGTCATCCTGCAAATGAACATTTGGTGGTTTTCAACTCGGCAGCATACAACGTGTTGCGTGAAAGCTGGAAGACATGTCAAAGTAACTACCTGTATTTGAAAGAACTCTCCCATCTCAAGTAAGATGTGTTTAGCATTATTGTGTTCCTCTTCACTCTCAATTCCTGCCTACAGAAGAAAGGTAAAGTAGTTAAGAGAAAGACGAGAACATTACTCTCCTACTTTGCTTTCATCATGTCTGTAAAATATAAACAAACTCACAATATACATTGCAGCTGCCACAGGGAGGTAAAAAGAGTAAAATGCAGTCTTATACTTCACAATAGCTTTATACCTGAAAGAAAAGGAGAGAAACAATTACACCCATTTTCTTTTGTAAACAACATCCTTCTTCGGAAATTTGCTTTGGATTTATCTTCATCACCTCTCCATTGTGAATCTGTTGAGGTCAATCCGACCAGGGGTAGAAGTCATGAGGTCCAGAGCTTGGCCGAGCTCGGTCTGGAACGATGTCTGAAACAAGAAGAGGTGCAGTAAGAACCCTGTGTCAACGTGTGTTGTAATCACCCAGGAGATATAGTACCTCAGTAAATAGTTCCAGTAGGTGGACGTAGTACGGCTGGTCTCTGCAATGTCTACGAAGAAGTCTGTAGATTGCCGCCTCTAAGAGAAATGAATCATTGATGGCATCCAGACCGATTCCATCCTTAAAAACAAACAGACAGGATACACCTGAAAAACTGGTCGCATCATTTGTGGTGGAAGATAAAATATCACACACACACACACACACACCAACAAAAACAGCATTATAGTCTCTCTTTTTCTGATCGATCAGGTCTCACCTTCTTGTACCAGCAGGACTGTCCTCTCCGAGTCACAGATCCATCCATGATATCATCTGCCACCAGAAAAAATGCCTGAAGCTGCAAGCAACAGAGACGCCGTAATAATTAGCATTTCATAAGGAATATTCAAGTATTTGGAGCACTAGCGAACATTTAGTTTGGTGTCTGTGGTATTGACTCAAACCAAACTTTGGTGGCTGTCATCATTACATTTCACCAAGAGGAAAGATGTGGCTAATTGATGCTTTTAGTTTAGGGATAGGCTGCACTGGCAATACTGGTTTTGGCCTTTTATTTGGATTTATTTGCAATAAGACAAATATAGAATACTGCCAGACGTATCCCTAACATACAACTTGTCCTTACCAGCTCAATGCACCAGCCAACCAACAGAGCCCGCTGCACTGTGTCCTGTGTGAGCTGAGTGGGAGGGAGAAGATCCCTCAGCGAAGCGATCACAGACAGTCCTCTGTTCCTCTTGCCTCCAGGGGAATTGTACACCAACACCTAAGTGGAAAAATACGCATGTTGGTAACAGGAAACAGCAGTGCACTTGTAGAAGTAACTGTAAAAGACGACACACATACCTCTCTAAACCTGGCCAGAGCATCAGCCAGCGCGGGGTCTGCGAGGTCCCTCTCTGAAAGCTCCGTCACCAGCTCGTCGAACTGGGCTTCAAACTGCTGAGGGTCGGACAGCAGCGCCTTTTTGTTTCCGTGCGTCCCGTTGCAGACGGCGTCTCCCTGGAGAGACGAGGTGCCCATCAGAACAGTCGCTGTCTTTAAGTTAAGCGGGGAGACCGCGCGCCACATGGTCCGGATTGTTTTGTGCGCTTTGATACCCGAGCTGAGCAGGCGTCTCATTCTCTAGCGTCCAAATGTCCTCACTAACCGTCACCAAGCTGGGCTAACACCGGTGGGACTGTCCCGTTACCGAGCTAACGTTACCGCATATGCATCACGTTAAACTACCAAACTAATAGCGTCATGGTATCTTAGCCCACTAACCTCAGTACACAAGCGCGAGGATTAGATCAAGTGAATTACTTTGGAGGTGACAGAAGATGACGTTAGCTCATCCAGGCTCTTCACAAAGCTAGCTAACACACCGAATGTAATTATTGTTTCGTTCATACACACGCCTTTACATACCATAATGATACTGTCCTCTTATCCCAAACTGTTGGATTTGCAATAGCGAATTAGTTTATCTTCTTGTTTCGTCGTTCTCGGCCAAACTGAAGTCTGTGAACGTCTCCTTAAACAGGATGTGCACTTTGTAGTTTGCTGTCGTGCTGCGGTCCGTTTTAATACACGGTAGCAGAACAACATTACCCAGCACCCATTGCGGGTGGTGCATGTGGGCGTATATTTTGGAAGGCTCCATTTGACATTGAGCGTTTGATTGGCCGGTACCATCGAACCAGGATGGGCTTTTACACTGGCTGACCAATAGGATTTAAGAAGAGGTGGGGTCAAGGTGGAGTGAGGAGATTTGTTGAGAAAGGCGTGAGGCTCAAATGTTATAATTATAGTAATAGTTTACCTTCCAGAGTTGAAAGGAGAAACATAAAACAGATATAAAGAAACAACACAAAACCTTGCAGTATTGTCTGGGATTTTGGCCTTTATAATTGGTACAAAACATCAACATAGGTATTTTGTATTTGTCTATCATTTATTTCATATTTTGAAATACATAACTTGCATTAAAAGTTTTGCCATTGACACTGCATTTAAAATCTGGAATACGTGTCATATTTAGATACATTTATTATTCAGGTTTCAAGGCTCGAGCCTGTTAAGCCTGCCATACAGATATACATTTCTTCAAATAAATAACGTTTAATGCAAGACAGGAGGTAGAAATACAGCTCAATGCCTTAATAAGGGAGTGTATGGGTGTGCCTGCATCTGTGTGCAGGTGTATGTGCGTGTGCATTTTTAACATTTGGTAAATACATATAAGTATATCCAAAATGTGCCTTTACTAATATAGAGTCAATATAATCACTTTGTGAGCACATCAAAAATACTTTCTAAAGAAAAAACCTCCAATCCGACACAAATATTAATATACTCATTACCCAGTTTCCAGAGCTGCCAGACCCATCATATGTTAGCAGCCCATGGCTTTGTTTATTTATCATTAACCACCCATCCACAACCCCTGCAAGTCCAAAGAGAACCGTGCCAAAGCATAGTGTGAAGCCCAGCCTCATAACAAATACCAACATTTATTGCAAGAGACTCTTCAGTCACAGTGCAATTTACACCACTTATCTTACAGGATCCGGCTGCGTTAGCTAGTGTCATACATATACCTGTGCAATTGAAACATTTTAAATCCCGACAAAAATCAAATTAGGATGCAGAGGCGTGTTTGGAGCCATCTCAGAAAACTTTTGGAGCACTGTGCATCTTTGACTTTGACCTTCCCCTTCCTCTATCTATTGACACAAACACATTTCAAATGCAAGAAGAAATTAAATAAGAAGCATTGTCAAAACATGCAGATAAGACATTCTGAGGACATGTTACGTAATTACACAGACGGTCAGGTCCAATGCACAAGGTACCTGCTGTATTCGGGAGGCTATAGCAAAACATGCACATATGCAAATCAAACCACCGCGTCCATCGGCCACTCACAGAATATACATTTCAAATGCTTAGCATGTGTCTGTGGCATGCATTAATGTCAATGTTAATAATGCTGGCTGCCTTTTTTCAGGCCGGTGTGAAGGTGGAAAAACGTGGAGAAAGAGGGAATCTGAATTGCAAAAAGAAAAAGACAAAATGAGCAACTCAGTGAAGGGTTTTCTATGTGAGAGCACTCAGCTAACTCTATCTCGATGTAAATTCATTTGATTTAATGAATGGAAGACAAAATAAGGGCTTCTATGATACTTCTCTCAGCGATCCTGTGGGTGAATTTCAATGTGCAAAAGGGCCAGAAGCATATTGCAACCCATAATGATGTAATAGACTGAATGTACATCTGAGTAATTGGTTGTTGTTGTAGCATGAATGCTAGTTGAGTTCTGCCTCCAGTCTTGAGGAAAATAGGTCTCCAGATCAATATTGAGGGAGAATGGTTGGAGAATACAGCGGAAAGATGTATCTGGATGGTTGTTTCGGCCAGTTGTGGATTCATTCTGTTAAAACAGGGACCACGCCGCTCAGAAATATGCATCGAATGACCGTTTCACTGACGTCGAACAGTGAAATAGTGTGATAGATGTTCAGAGTGATAAAGAGCACCACTGAATAAGGCCATTTGCACAGTTGGCTACAGGAAACGGAGGTGACAAAGAGGAAAAGGAGGGAAGACTTTCAAATTTGAAGGACGAGATGTCTCCACTAAACTGCCTCAGACTGTACTTTTCCTCAGCCTGCCTTATTACCTCCAGTCTTCCTTACAGCCCTGTCAACTCGTCAGCATCTTCCATCCCTCCTTCCCCCTGTCCCTGTCCTCACAGTGCAGACTCTGAGTAAAGAGCTCCTGATGACCCATGCGGTGCATGAGGTGCCACTAATCGACGTAGTGATGCTGAGGACGAGGAGCTTAAATCTCCACAGCTGCGCAGGTGGATCCCCTCTGGAGCCAGACTGCTGTGGTGCCGGTTGTGTCGACTGTCACTATGGGAATGGTGGTGTCCACGGCGATGAGGGTGATGGGTGTGATGGTTGGGGTATCCTCGGCTGTTGCTCCAAGGGGTCAGCAACACCTGGGGATGAGTTTTTCAGAACAAATGTAGACAAAGAGCAGATTGCTTTACTCGCAGAAACACTTTGATGTCGTGAACTGATGATAGGGGGAAACAAACAAGTCGAATCAGAACTTGTGTCCTACTTGTTCAAAGGGCAGGTGGTTGGTGGCAGCGCCCTCAACCCCACTCCTCCTCTTCGGCCCCTGCCCGGTGCTCCCAGCATGCTCGGAGGAGGGCGATAGGTTGCGTTTGGAGCGCTGCAGGAAGCGAGCCACCAGACCCCGAGTCACCTGAAGGAGAAGTAAAATGATCAATGGAGAGGAAGATGAAATAAGCCGATCAAACAATAGCTCGCTCGGTTGATTGATAAAGACGTCCAAGGAAAATGTTAACAATACTTATTTTAGGTGTTTGATGTTTCTGTAACAAGTATTTTCAGACTAACTTTAAGGTCTCCTAGGGAACGGTGGCAGTCTTTAGGTAAACGCAGCGGTGAGGTGGGAGGTTTAGAGGGAACCTGCACCCCTGTGGCTGCTGTTTTCACGCTGTCTTTCCTTGGCAGAGCTTCAGCAGGAGGCAAAGAGGGGTGGGGCAACAGACATGCCTCAGAGGATGGACCTATGAGAGATGGAGTCAGAGAGAAAGAGACATTCATTCAACAACTTACTCTTACGACAGTAAATTGTCTAGGACATGGAGGACAACTACCACAGATGAAGAATAGCTGGAGTCATTTGAACATATGCCCATCCAAATCCAGAAGCTTAATTTGAACTTCTGCGAGAGCCAAGGCCGAAATAACAAACCAACTATGCTTGACGAGAAAGAAAAGCACATAACTGAATAATCTAGCCAAAATGTACAATGCTAAACCAAACTGCATAACTACATAAAAGGGGAAGGAGAAGGTACCTGGAACTAAACAAAACCCCAAACTGTTTGCAAAATCATGCAGAAGAGCTTTGAATACACAGTCTGAATTTAAGCAGGAAGCAGAAAATGTCCAAAAAACCCAGAAGTGCTACTACATCTGATCTGTATTCATTAGGTTTATCTGTGAGCATTTTTTTGCTATTTTCCATGACGAGACTTTCGACAGGACAAGAAGCGCGACCTTCATGAATCAGGTTGTGTTCTTTGAAAATAACATGTAAATGAGGAACTGGTGAGACACATTATTATTTCCACAGCGGAACCTAACTTATCAACCTGTCATCAAAGCCGTGTTAATTTAGATATAGATCATAAATCAGATGCACGCAGGGACAGAGCTGCATGTCTCCTCTGATGTTTATATCCCTGCTGGTTTCCAAGAGGGTTTGATAAATGATGGCTATCAGGTGCAAATTTGTTGAAGTGTGTCTGATCTAAACAACTTTGAAGTGTTTTCTTTTGGGATTTTTTTTATTTAATCAAAAGGAAGAGAGCGTAGCGGTGATTACGTGCAACAAAGCCAGATTTGAACCCAGGATATTCTGATCTTAAGACCACTAGATCATCACATTTTAACGGTCTGTAAATTAGAGCTTACCTGTATCTATAGATACTTTGCTGCCTCGAGAGCCAAAGTCAACTAGAGAAGAGGAGGAAGAAGGACATGTTATGGACATTGAAACAGTAATGCAGGAGTGGTACACCTCTTTGCGTCTGACTTACCTGTGTCAGTCGAGGAGCCAATGCCTGGCTCACTGTGTGACCTCACAAGACGTAGGAGGCTCTCACTATCCCTTCTTGCACTCTCTCCATCCTTCTCACTCTTCCCGGCCCTTCGTCGAAGGTACAACGGTTGGCCCAAAAGGGGTGGCCCATTCCCCTGACCACCGCTTTGCTCACTCGTGGCTGAGAGGAATGAAATGGGTGGAGCAGGGGAAGTTGGGGTAGCTCCTTGGTGTGAGAGCGTGGAAGGGCAAATTTGAAACTCTGGGTTGGAGGATTGCTGTGGAGAGGGAGATTTCCCTATAGCTTCCAGCTGGGAACAGCTACTAGCTAGCATGGCCTGCCGACGCAATACTGGAGACCTGCAGGACAAAACAGGGCAGCACACAACATATCAATTGTCAACTGTCCAGCTCTTACATTATTGCTTTGTGTCTGTATGTGTGTGTTCGTCCTCACCTGTATGTGGTGGTCGCTGTGCTGGGTGAAGAGCAGGAGTTGGACCTCTCTCCTCTTAGGAAGCGCCTGGCTCTCGGTCCCCCTGCCAGAGGACTCTCTGGTGTCTGAGACAGGGGACTACGAAAGCTGATGTACTCCCCGCCGTCTCCTCCGTCTCCCCCCTCACCAACGGTCCTGTTGCCCCTCTCCCCGTGGGTCCTCAGCGCAACCTCCAGCAGACAAGAGTCCTCAGATGGGGAGGAATCATCAGGGATATCCACAATCTCTGACATCAACAGAGATCCACTGTCCATGGACACTAATAAAGAAAGGTAACTCTTTATTATAACAGTTTACTTTTAGTTTTTACTTAAAGCATAGGTTAAGCATTTCATTGAATTAATGGCTGATTTTATGTTTATAAAAAGTGTTTTTGTTACACTATATTTCATGATTTTAGGTATCTCATTTTGAAAAACACATCTAATTTAAGCAGTTATAGTTGCTCAAAATATACACTCCCTGATTCTAATGCAGTATTCAAAAGAAACCCTATATCTCCACATTTTCTTTCAACACATCGTTCACTTTATAAAACTGTAAAACATCTTCTCACCTTCTCCGCTGAAGGCAGTAGAAGTTCCCCTCTCTCCAGACAGCTCTGTGCCATGAGGGTCAAACACGGTTGCCTTAACAGTCAAAATAGAGGAGCATTAGCATTGGACACACAAACACACACACACACACACACACACACACACACACACACACACGTACCTGGCTTGCAGCTCTTTGTCCCATCACAGCTTCATAAGGAGGGGGACAGTCCGTGGGGTAGAGAGGAACAGGGCTCTCCATGGAGCCATTATATGTGATGCTGGACGTAAATACAAAACATATCAAACATCATTACATACATCACATGAGTAATACATAATATTAATTATTAATAGTATTAACTGTGGTACCTCTGAGCGTCTGTTTCAGAGCTGCAAGTGTACTCAGGAGGGTAGTAGGGGGGCGGAGGGATAGGTGGGACAAACTCCTCAAAGTCCATGATGTTGGTCAGGAAGGCGTCCTGAGGAGTGGTGCATTCTGGGTTGACTGACCGAGAGCGATGTGGGGCCAGCTAGTAAGGGAGAACAGGAAACACACTGATATCATTCAACAGATAGACGTAATGACGTAACAGTCTGTCCTCAAATATGCAGCAGTGTATTGCTGAGTAGTTGCCATGAGGAAAAAAAATCTTGAGTTTGGTGAATGTGAAATGTGCTGTGTCTGTACTCACCAGGTGCACAAGATCCAGAGAGAATATGTGGATACTGCAGGTCACAGTGGACAGAGTACAGATGATGGTGGAGAGAATGCTGAGACCACATGCACTGAACAAAAGGTCCTTTAGAGAAAAACGCATTTAGAGAATCAAAATATGACAACACAAAGTTGTTTTATTGATGGAAATGTGTAATATTTCTACCATAGGTTCACAATTTTTTTAGCTTTTGTTTTGATGGCTAGTGAACATGAGGGATGCTAAGAGCAAGAGAAAAACGGGTTCAATGTTATGAGTGCCTGCATACTATTTCAAGACAGACTTGAAAAATGGTGAACCTATCCTTTATTGGTTAACTTAGGTGATACAAGTTTGAATAAAGAGAGCCATCCTACCCACCTTCAGCTGATGTCTGACTGAGTGGCAGTCAGCATTCAGGTAGAGGACCAAGGTCTCCTCCTCTGTGATGGAGCAGGAGTGGGTGGGTGCACAACACACACACAGACCATTCTCCACCTACACACATTCCCAAACAGAGGATGAGGAAGCGTGAAACTGCACACTAAAAACATATTCACAATGATTTCTGACACGTTCCTAATGCATTCTAGAGCATCGTCTAAGCATGAGGCTCCAGAAGACAACACTTGCATAATGTAGCGTACCTGGCAGGTGAGCATAGACTTGACCATCTGTGCATTCTGACATGAGAGCATTGAGCCGGCCAGACTGAGGATCACACACACTGCAGACAGCAGCATGAACAGCGACACCTGTGGGGGAACACAGAGCCATGTTTTGATTTGGAGCAGGGAGTTAAACATTTCTTATGTTCTTAGTCTTAAGTCTTATTCTCCAAAGACAAAGCTCGGTGATTTCACTAATAAGCAAACCTTCATCTAGGGAGGAGGAGCTAATCAGTGAAGTACCAGGATCGTTTTTTGGAGGGATTTGCTTTGGATTACTTAGTTTGGAGTCATTTTTAACAAATGAATATATTAATGTACAACATATAGGTCCAGAATCAAACAGTATGCAGGAGCCACCTTAAGGCGCTTTAACATTTCAACTGATGTTTCCGAATCCACTTCAGCTTTGAAGCCAGAATGGATAAGAAGCCCTTAAAATGCTCAGAAAAAAAAATTGGACGATGTACAATCTTCTGATGACGATCATGTGATATCATCAAACACTCAAGCACATATACTAAAGTGACATTTCTCGACCCTTCTTACTCCAATAGTCCATGTTGGCAATCCAGCATTGCTGCAGGACATACATGGTTTTACACCTATTTTTATCAGAATAAAATATACATTTACCACCAGCGTCAGAGGTCTCCTCCATGAGATTATCCCAACTATTCCTGATGCCACCACCTGCAAAACAGACACCACGTACATCAGAAAAACACCCTTCAGAATCTCTGCTGTTATATTCTTAACAGGTTTACAAGTCAGAGTTACACTTACAAAGAAGCCGGCCCAGAATGGACAGGACTGCCTCACACGGGCAGAGGAGGTGAAGGCCATGCTGGTGAAAGAGAAGGCCAGGACCATAGCCCCCAGGCCCAGGTGGCACAGGCCTAGGTAAAGGAGGAGCCGTGCCCCACCAGGCCCCCGGCCTGACATGCCCCTGCGGCTGTCCGACCAGCCTCGAGACCCCGAGGCCGAAGCCACGCTGCTGGAGTCCGACGGCGAAGGCATGCCAGGCTCGTCGGCGCGTGTGAAGGAGGCTGAGAGAGGTTTCACGCTTACACCGAGTTCAGAAAACAAAGTTCAGTTGTGTGGGTAGAAGTGCAGGCAAGTAGAAGAGGGAGAGACATAAATGCTGGTTTCACAGCTCCACTCTGTCACAATTATGCACCAAGCTCCCCACTGGCAGGTGCCATAGGTCCTGCGCAATGCCCCATGGTGCGCACTGTAGTCCTGTGAGTGAGTCCAAGAACTTTGTCAGCAGAAAGTTGAGAATTGAGCAGCCACTACACACTCCCAGCAACCGTACTCACCTCAATTGACGGTTCAGCCATGATACTAAGATAGCTTCAGTCAATACAGTGTCTCTTTCAGCCGTGTGCAGTTCGCAGGGTACTGTCTCCTACAGAGTAGCCTATAATAGCATTCTCTGACTTAAACACAATCAATATGGGGCTAGTTTTTGCAACTTATGCATCACTGTTATATACTCATTTGCTTTTTGCTGCTCCCTCCTCTCCATCTTCTGCTTTCCACCTCTCCCTCCTCTCGCCAGTGGCATTGCGGTAACTGGAGACACGAGCAGGCCGCACATTTAAAGCATCCCAAAAGCATCCCAAAGAAAGCAGCTGATCCCTCGTTGTTTCACCCCCAGCAGAGATGACACGAACCAGTCAGTCCGTATGTTCCATCAGAAGGGGCAACATCCAAACATGTGCGCTCCCCTCCCGCGACCTTACGTTAGGTCCTCATCCTGTCACGAATGAGAAAAAGGCGGCGTGGAGATCAAAGCCCAAGATCATCGGTCCGTTCGGGAAGCGACACTAATTACCTTGACGTGAACAGGAAATAAATATACTCCATCGATTTTCAAACTGCACCAAAAATAGAAGTCCGGCTGGGATTATTATTTCCCCCCATTTCGGTCTTTCACAACAACACATCGGGGCTTTTGCGGTGGTCTTACACGAGCACCTAGACCCTCCTCCTCCTCCTCCTCCTCCGCCACCTCTTTCCTCCCTGCAGTCACGCGGGCATCCTGTTCGGCCCGTGTGTTTGTGTGTGGATGTATTCCCGGACGTTCACCTCTCTGCCTCCCACTACACGTCACATGCACATAAAAGCAGAGCCTGTATCCTACCTATGTCCGGGATATAACATCTATAAATCCATCCGAGTTGATCTGTGATTCTTTTTTTTAATCCGCCCTCCCTCTGCTGCCCGCGTCTCCTCCTCTGGTCCTCGCTATAGCTCTGGTACTGGGGAAGGAATGTATCGTGTTTGCAAACCGAAACCTGCCCTGCGTGATGACAAGGCACGCATGACGTGCAGGCAACTTGGAGATGCGGCAGAGTGCGCGCACACACGGTCTATGACACTGTCGTGGTGCTGATGCTGGAACAGAAGGGCGGTTGCCTAGCAATTAGCGGCTGTGCGCGTGTGTCCGTGGGTGTGTGTATTAACTAACACTGTCAACATACATATTTTGTATTGTCCTTGAGACAGCTTCTGCTCTGTACACTCTCTATTTGTAATGTATCTTTATTTGGTCTTTAACATTAATGAACATTACAGAACAAACCTTAACAAGGTCCCCATCTATTGCACAGACATATCCGTCCAACCTGTTGCGCCAGATGTTTCCTATTAAAGGATGTTTTGTGGTGTTTGACTCAAACAACCTTCGTAATTTTGGGCTGCATGAAAGAAATTGAGTTGACTTTCCAACATAAAGTTTCACACAACACACGTTTAGTGTTTATCCGTTTTATTAAGCAAGTGGCAGGTATGTAAACGACACACACAGTTTTGTGGCACGTCTACAAAGACACTGAATTTGAGAGAGAGAAAAAACAGATAGTCTGAAGTCTGGATTTGTATGATCTGAAATTGCCTGAACGGAGAAACTGTCTTGTCAGATGTAGCTAATGTGTGGTGTTAAGTAAGAGATAAACCAGGCACTTCAGATAAAAGGCTCAACCCACTAAATCAATTCAAAGTGAGGCTCATGTGAGCACTGCTGCTTCCCTCACATCCTGTCCAATCACTTGCTTTATATCATTCTTTCATCTCTCTGCTCAACTTCTCATATTGCACTTATCTCTGTTCCATATTGTTCACATTCCCAACCCGTTGTTCTGTTAAAACAAAGCTTCGACTCTATGCATCCCACAACTTGTTTCATTCATTAACGCAAAGAGGGTTTTTTTCCCCCACTTCTCATAGGATGTAACCGCCCAAAATGGTTTAACGCTAAATGGCATCCGTTACAGGAGATTCTGTTGAACGTACACAATTTAAGTATTTCAGCAATTTTAGGGTAAACACAATATAAACATAATGTTACTAGAAATGCTGTCTGTATTCATCTCTGAAATGTGGGGAGACAAAATGCTTCTTCGCCCTATTGGACTGGGACGTCTGCATATCTCTGCTTTTGATGGAAGAGATCGTTTAATTTCAAACAGTGAATCGACACAAGTGAAAGTGCATCATTAACCAAATATGTTTTACCACTTAAATCAATTCACTCATTATGTCAAGTATTCAAACCATCAAACCGAATGAGGTTCATGACCAAAAGCCTGTGTGCACCGGATGTGAACACAAACACTTTCCATCAAACTCTTCCTTTGCCATTGAGCCAGCTGTATGTGCTCACACATAAGAAATACATTGTTCATTAACCCAGTTTTAAAAGACCCAACGAAAGGTCCTTAAACACAGTAAGTGGTACTGTTGCAGATGTGGTGTCAAGAAAAAAACATGGCAGAAATAGAAATGTACAGCTTAACTAAACATGGTGGGAACTGCCAAGTGAAATGCTGTGTTAGCTATTCGTTTAGAGTCATTTAGGACCCCGACTTTGCAACAGTGCCGTGACAAAAACAGTATCGCTGGAGATGCGGCAGAAGATGCGTTCAATGTGAATTACAGGCACAATCACTTCAATAAAATTTGAGCTCAAAAGGAAGAATACATTTTCCTCTGACAAAGGACGCTTTTGGGGGACAAAAGTAGTTTTGGTGTCAAAACAAAGTTTTGGCACCTGTATGTATTTGATATGTGAGCCCACAAGATGGAGACAGAAAACCTGCTGTCCTGTAACTGTCCCCATAAACTGATGCGCTCTTACATTTGTATGGCTCTTTCTAATGTGTGCTGGCCAGCGATTATCTAGAGAAGGATGCATTTGGAGGATTTCTTCTCTGTACTGCTTGTGATTTTCACCTGTCGACCCGTGGGGCCCTGTCAAGTAAGGAAATACAGGAAATTACAGACTGGATGAACATAAAGTCTTATATTCAGGGAGGAACAAATGTTTGGGATTATTCTGTATAACTTACTGGTTTCTTGCTGGATTTCTGTAGTATGTCGCTCGCCAAAGCGAGAAAAGACTAAAGGAAACAGAAAATGAATGTTAAGTCTGCAACATTCATCCCAACAAAACACACGTATGAGCTTGAGCTTAATGAAGCATGCAGACACTGTTTTGTTAGCCAGTGGTTATGTTCCGGCTCACCTCCTCCACGTTAATGCTGGACTTTGCACTGGTCTCAAAGAACCTGATGCCATGATCTTTTGCCAACTGTCAACAACAGATACAGAGCAAGTAAAAGTAGGTCAAGATATGATTAATAATCACTTCCTGCTTCTTATCTAAAGTATATACAAAGCCGATACATCCAAAACATGCTACACACTCAGTCCCTTCCTCAAACAATCACCCGCTCTTATCTTTAAAAGACACAAACAATCATTTCTATTGTCTCTTTCTAAGAATGAGACTACACTTTATCACATCACTTTAACATTTAATGGAACAGCAATGAGAATAACAACACGGGAATAGTTGTGTTTCTGGTGGGGTCATCTCACCTTTTCCCCCATCTCCTTGGAAACTTTCCGCTTTGCTTCAATGTCGCACTTATTGCCTAGTAACATTTGATTGACCCCAGCTGATGCATTCTGCAGAGGAGGGAATGCAGTTAATTGATTAGTTGAGTTCTTTGATAAGAAAGTTTGCTGAGTGGAGGTCACGTTCAAGAAGAAATCAAAGTGATCACAAACATCTTGACTTTAAGTCTGAACAACCAGAATGAGTTGCACTGACAGCAGCCGCTCTAAAGGGAAACGGTCTCTATACTTCAGGATACTTACTGACTAGGATAATCTCAAGGAAATTATTATAGAAAACTATAAATAGTGAGTGGGTTCAGGCATTAAGTCGGGACTATTTAACAAAACAAACACAGCTAACTCAATCAGCCCGACTGAGTCTGATGGGGGATCTTATTCTCTGGTAAACGGTGGGTCCAGAAAGTCCTTGATTTGCAGAAACCCCCCAAAAACCACAGACGTGATCCCAAACATATAGTACCAGCCACTTTGACTGACACTTTAAGATTGAGCCGCAACAAACTTTCTGTTAAGAGATTTTTTTACTAAATTAAATTGATATGAACACTACCCAAGTTTCAGCAAAAATTACAAGAACAAAAGGACGAGAATATTTTACAAAAAGTCATTTTACATAACTAAAAGGAAAATTTGTGGAGAGAGAGAGAGAGAGAGAGAGAGAGAGAGAGAGAGAGAGAGAGAGAGAGAGAGAGAGAGAGAGAGAGAGAGAGAAGGTCGTAACACACTCTCACAGTTTGTAGTACTTATTATATTAATGACATTTTAATTTCAGTTATTAAATCCTGATCAGGAAGTAATCATTATACCTGACCAAAACATAATTGATAAAGTGAGTATGGCCGCCCTGGTACCATAGTGGTTAAAACCCAAACCAACATCTCTCTCCTTGTTTTTTTTCGATGTCCCTACTCAGAAGTTCCAGTGATTTTAAGTGAACTTGCCCTTTAAAATCACTGGTTGTGAACCTACTTGGTTGTTGCAGTGAATCCGCTCGTGACTAATAACTGAGCACTATTTTTTAAAATTTCCTGGTTATCTTTGCCAGGACTGAGTGGAAACAGTCTCACTTCTTTGATGCTCTTCATCCAGTTCTGGATGTTTTCGAAGGACTTCTCGTCTGTGATGTCATACACCAGGATGATGCCCTGACACAGAGGCAGAGAGAGAGAGAGTATTTAAGGAGTCAGTGAGAAGTAAAGAGCAAGCACAAAGCAAGGCTGATGTCAGCCATGATTATCCAGTCTGCTTGTTCTGCAGGTCCAGTGCTCACCATGGCTCCTCTGTAGTAGGCTGTTGTAATGGTCTTAAACCTCTCCTGTCCTGCTGTGTCCCTGCACAAAGCACACACAGCGAAAGTAAGACACATGCACTTATGCATGCAAATTGTGCAACAACTTAACTGTCAAAGATAGTTGAAGTTGTAGGACGATGTGCATTTTATACTGCTATGGCAGGCAAAATGTATGTTGCTGGAGCAGCACATGAAGTGACTTTCTGTGGCGGATCATGTGTGATGGATTCTAGACAATAAACCCTGTCGTGATGTCTTGTTTTGGAGAACAAGGGGGAGCTTCCTCTTTCCTCTCAGGAAAGTGAGCCAGAGAAAAACAAAACGTTTCCAGACAACCAACTGCCATCTCTTACCAGACTTGTAGTTTGACTTTCTTTCCACCCACTTCAATGGTTTTTACTTTAAAGTCGATGCCTATACGAAGACCAAACAAAGAGGAGAATGGATGGACATAGAATGAGTTAAATACCTCGGATATGAACTAGAAACACACATACACACATACACCCACCCACTCACCCACACACAGGTTACTCTCACATGGGTGGAGACTAATTCATGGTGATTTTGACCCCTCAGTGTACTGCACACACACACACACACACACACACACACACACACACACACACACACACACACACACACACACAGTAAAGAGTACATCCATGCAGGACACACAGAGTTTGAGTTGTGTTTTGTCCCCCTGCTGGATGGACAAGCTGACAGACAGACAGACAGAGGAAGAGGAAGAGGAAAGTGAGGGGAAGAGGACGAGGGGGTTGTCCTGTGAAAAAAAAAAGAGCCAACCATTCTTCTGGGAACGTCGAGATGGTAAAAGAGATAGGAATGAGGGTGGGTGGACCCTCTGAGAGCCGAGTGAGAGGAATGAGATCTGAGGGCGAGATGGGGGAGAGGGTCAGGGAAAAGACAAGCACGCATTCAACAAGAGGAAAACATTCAACAGGAGAAAAAAAAAGGAGAAGAGACAGAATGAAAAAAGAGAAAGACATGAGAGAACACGACTAGTTCAGACACGAAAGCAGTCTGGGAAACCAGTTTGTACAGAATCAATTAGAGGAATCATTAAATGTCCGCGTTCAGCAAACATCTTACTCATGAAATAAGTTAGAAAGGCCGAGCATAAATAAGGCAAACATGACATCATACCAATAACATACCGATGGTGGAAATGTACGTGGAGTTGAAATTGTCCTCAGATAAACGAATGATCAAACAAGTTTTTCCCACTCCGCTGTCCCCGATGAGTAACAGTTTGTAGAGGAAATCATACTTCTTCGCCATGTTCGCAACTGTTTCTTCAAAGTTGACGCCGAATGAGGGAAAATTGGAGTTGTCTTTTTCTGAAAGAACTTTTCATCGACTCAAGTCTTAAAAAATCCGGGTTATTATTGTAGTAGAAAAGAAGCAGGCTTTTTTTAAAAATCCATGTAACGAGTGGATCCTCTTTTCCTTTTTTTCCCTCTCTTGTCACCGGTAAATTCCGATCCCCCTCAGTGGCTCTGAGCTGCGTAAAGAAATACACTCCATCCAAAGTTGAACTCTCTGCGGCCGATCAGTCTTCAACATCAAATCTATTCAGGGCTCATTTTGCTTTCATCCGAATGTCAATATGACTCCGTCCACACACATACCGGGGTGGCTACGTGTTTTTTTCGGAATCCAACCAGATCCCAGATCCGAGCAGAGCCTACGTAGTGTGGGAGTGCTTCATGGGAGTAATGGCTGAGACCTGCAGGTACCCAGCATGACCACAAGATGGCGCCGTCTATCAGAACACGAAGGATACACCTGAGGGGACGTGAACCTTGTACTTACGTGGCAAAGTCGACTGGAAGAGACGTTATTTTCTATTCTTGAGCATCTTTGTTAAAAACGTCAGAATCGTTTCCCTTTATATGTTTGCAAACTGTATTTAAATAAATTACTGACATCAACTGGAGCAATGAGATGTTTTCCTATCTTTCGTTTCATCAATAGTATATGTTTAATACTTACTTGAAATAATAAAAGTAACGTTTTAAAATATATTTTGAGGTTTCAAAAGTGGAATCCCAATTATTATTTTTTTGTCAACCTAATTGTAACTCAGCGGCTCTTTTTACTAAAGAAAACAGCATTGGAAACTTTTATTTAAGATTTTAGATTACTTGTTGTAGTAATTGTATTTTCTCCAACTATGCATATTTATTTATACTCATGCACCACACCATCAAGGCAAATTAAGTTCATGTGAAAACCCTACTTGACAATAAACCTGTTTGATCAAATGTTGTTTCATGTCATGAGTTACATTATTTATGTTTTCTTTGTATATTTCCAATGACCATACAAGATCATACACAGTGTAATTTAAACAATTTGTAATATTTAATGATACTATTTAGTTTAAAGCCTATTTATTTGAACTACCACTACTACTACTACTACTACTACTACTACTACTACTGCTACTACTCATGTAACACGTATTTTGAATGACTAGAGCTTGACACATACTGCATGGGTCAAAGTATGTAGACATCTGAATATTCAGCTCGTATTTTATACTTACATTGTAGAGTTGAACATGTACATTTCAAAGCTCTGGAGTTGAAATATATATTTTGTTGAAATAAATGCTACATAGAAACACAACAAATTGCCAAATATTTAAAAGCGAGTTTTATCCTCAAAATCTAAGCAATCAATGGTTATAAGAAATACATGTATATGTAATTCCAGATGTAATATTCCTCCTCTTACCTCTTCCGGGTCTTTGCTCGTCATCCAAACGGTTCGACTTCCGGTGCGTCGTCAGTGAGCTTTTCCGTTGAAGTTCTCCATACGCAGACATGCCTGTAAGTATTACCACGGATTATTTTAGTAAACGACAATCTTTTAAGTGTTTTGTTAAGATTAATCCCAAGCGACATAAAGTGTGGTTTGTTTCCGGTGGAATAGACATTTTTTCTGTCGTCGTGCTTAATGAGTAAAGATGTGACACTCACGCGGCATGGCGTGACACGTGCACAACAAAGAGGTCCACGAGCTCGCTTTATGGCCACCAGTCACATGTTGTTTTTTTAGAGGGTTTAAAAATATGTTTTTGTTTATATTCTGAGTACAATCTCTAGAATTACTTTAAATTATTCAATCCATTTATTGTAGTACTTTTACTTTAATTTAAAAGCTCATTTAAATGTTGTAAAGAGATTTCGACCCTTGCACGCGGTAAACATGATGTAAAGTTAGTAACGTTGACCAGGACCAACCATACAATTAGTTGTTGTTCCTGATATTAAAATACGTTTAAGACTCCATAGATGCTGTTTAATATATCCATATTAATATTCAGCTAAATTGCTGTGTTTCCTTCAAGCTTGCAAAGGAGCTGTTACACCCGAGTGCGGAGGAGGAAAGAAGGACACACAAGAAAAAACGTCTTGTTCAGAGCCCGAATTCCTATTTTATGGATGTGAAATGTCCAGGTCAGTTTGTGTGTTTGATTTAAACAACAGAGATATAAATGTATCTGCATCAGTTGAAGGACATTTACTTTTATGCAAATACATTTACGTAAAGTGTTAGAGAGAGAGAAATCTGAGTGCTATAGTTAAAATAGTAGTAAGATCATGTCATTTTTATATATTAGAGTACATTTTACACAACATAAACTTAAATTATATTTAGATTAGAAGTGAATGCAGGTTTTAAAACCTACTTGTTATAATTTAGTTTGGATTTTAATACTCTTCCAAATATATTGTATTACAATATTTGCCTTTATGTGTTGCCTTTTCACTGTTCCCGTAGTGATTGGGGTGTCAAATAAGGCATACAATGACACTTGTGGCCATTTTGTTAAATTAGTTTCTCGTAACTCTTTTTCCTAAACAGCTGCAAGGACATTTCAGTAACTGAGAGTACATTTGATAATGTGGTTGTTATGTCGAGGTTGTTTCATGACTGTCCCATCTAATGATCTTTACTGTGTGTGTGTGTGCGCAGGCTGCTACAAGATCACCACGGTGTTCAGTCACGCTCAGACTGTCGTGCTGTGTGTTGGCTGTTCCACAGTCCTCTGCCAGCCGACGGGAGGGAAAGCTCGCCTCACAGAAGGTAACCCGCGTGCATAGTGAAGACTGAATCTACCTGTTCATGCTAATGTACCTGTAGCGCGACATGTCTACGTAAAAACATTCAGAAATACATACAGATGCCTTCTGTAGGTTCAAATTACCCCCTTGGTATTTCCAGTTGTCTATTTGTGTGTTTTAGTGTTATGCAATGTTATAGTTCATGTGGTATGTCCACTTGGGTTCAGTGTCTATACATTCCTGCACAAGCTTCAAACTGAGACCAGAGCCCAACCTGTACCTATGTTTTTAATACTCAGTCTGGCTGAACCTGACTGTTATTGCCACATTTGATAATTAAAACTATATATTTGTTTTTCCTATCGAGCACTGTGTGCACCGTGGTTATTCCATTTTTTAAAAGTGCCCTAAGGCCAAAGCTTTCAGCAGAAAAATGTCCCAAAACTCAGTATTCCGTTGGTCAGGACGGACCAACCTGTATAGTGCAGAAGCAACCTGTAAAAAACACTCACCTGTATCCTCTACACCTACATCTGCCTTTGTGTTGCCCTTTCATTGTGCTCTTCATGAATGGGGTGTCTACTAAGGCGTACATTGACTCTTGTGGTTGTGACAGAAATTCATCATTGTTGATCCATTTCTACACAGTCGACTGCAAGCACAGCTTTTCATCCAGGTGTTTTGTTTGGACTCCTTTCAGGAAGCAGAATAGTTTCGAAGAAGCTTAAACTTTATTTTAGATAAAAGATGAGTCAGAATTTCTTCCCCATTCAGAGTACTCTGAATAAATGCCGATATTGTATTCAGGATGTTGGTGAATTGGTTGAATTTAAGGTCAATGTTAGTTTTTATTGAAACTCTCGCTATCCTACTCGCTCAGTGCTGTGCTCTGCTGCCATGGTAACTAAGCACTTCTCCGTGCACTCAGCTTCGGGTGACTATAGGTGCAGCTTTTGGAGAAGATTCAGCCTTTGAACCGAGTGCTCTCTCATCTGTAATATCGCTGTCGGGTATCTCAAACTAGTTGCAGCCGAAATTGCGTTGCATTTTTCTGAGGTATTTTTAAAACGTGGTCCATCATTTGGAGGAACTTAGAAGACAAACTATTAGCTATCATCACAACCAAAAGGTATTGTTTTGGTTTTCTTCTTTTTTTTACTGACAGTATTTCTTCCATCTCTCCTCAGGATGTTCCTTCAGGAGGAAACAGCACTAGTTTAACCAGATGGGGTTGGACTCAGTCGTGGAGGAACAGAGGTCATGACGTAGCACTGCCACAGAGCTCAGGAGGAGCGGAAATACAAATCATGTAATATACAAAGTCTCTATAGAATATGCACAGAGAAATACGTGACATTTGAGATGTCACATATCCAATTATTCATCCCTCTTATTAAACCTGGGTTGTTTTTTTGGTAAAATAATCTTGCATGTTTGTCATCCAGTTGGTTCTCTGTCAAGTTTCTTAGATGTCTGAAGACGTCCTGTAGAAGTCAGGGGCCCTTAATGAGCTGGTACAGGTCAGGGCCTTTGAGGACTCTGGCATTCGTCTCCAAGTGTACAGATGTGTAGCCTCATCGGTGTTTGTGTCGAGTGATTTGCATCTGTTTGTGTTACACCGTCAATGATTAAGCACATGCAGGAAGGTGGAGGTGTGTAAAGAGCCGTGGTGATCCTTAAACCAGTTGCTCTGCGCCAAAGATTTATGCAAATGTTCTTTTAAAACACAACCAGTTCTTGAAAAGGTGACACACTGTGGCTGAAATGGAAAATTACAGCCGCAAGAACTGTTCGTAACTACAGTTTTACTATGTTAGGACTGCACTTGGTATAACTGACAGTTGGTTGTGTTGGAGCTAGTAATCAATCCACTCGATGCCTGCATGTTCCAAGGCAATGCCGCAATTTAAGCATTTTATTTAAGGGCAGAAAATTATGTCATCAGTGCCTGCTCCACAGCCGGTGGCGTTGGTCCAGGGCCCACTGTCACTCTGACTGTGGATTTGTTTCAGGGAAAGTCATCTGATGGTGACGTGACACTAAATGCCATTATGACTGATTTATGGTTGTGAATTTACATTAACATGTGTTCGCAAGCTTCCTGTGACAATAATGTGGGAGTAATTCTTGTGAAGTTGAAAGAAATAATTAGTAACTTGGCGATCAATCTGCTAAAATCATTTGTGTCCAGTTTACTCTTGCTTGAACACTTTAGAGTTGTGTGACTGAATGAAGAAATGAATTATGGGGACATTTTCATTATCTCTTGCTTGTATACGGCTTTAAAATAAAATCCTAAGAATGTAATTTGATGTGCGTCCTGGTTGAGTGACTTACACACGTTAAACACACAATATACCCTGCAGTTCTCTCATACTTCACACTGCCAGTATTTTTATGGATTAATGCTAACATTATTACATACACCTCTTGTCTGTTTTCACTCAGGGGATATTTCAGCTTCGTTTTGTCGAAAGAAAGTCTTTAGAAGTTATACAATATTTGTTATGGCTAGCTATAGGAACGGACCTGGATCATGAAAGAGTCACACTAAAATACAACTTAGGTGCTTAATCCATTTTTTTCTGCTTATCTGTACCCATCATACCAATTTCAATTATTGCGTCAGAAATGATCTTATACTGAGCATAAAGCAGGTAGAGCAGCAGTCTGGGACACCTGGAGGGGACTGACCGCACAAAGTGAGAGAAAAGAGACGCTCAGAGGACAGCAGCAGGAAAACATCCCTCCTGAGAGTGGACTTGACATCAGTATATAGAGAACGAGTACAATTTATTAAAACAGATAGTGCATAGCCGTTGATAATAAAGCGCCATGTGTAACGTGTGTTATTAGTATTGTGGTACTTTCAGCACTGACTAAAATATCTGTCGGTAGAGGGTGCTGCAGTGCAACGTGTCAGGGTGCAGCCTTACGGCCGAGTTTTCCTCCTTTGATAAAGTACATGAAGCTAATAGACATTAAGAGCAGTAAGAAGACATCTAATGCATATGGGTGAGATTGCTCGTTGATGTTGGTTTATTCAGGACTTCACATGCTTTGGTTTAATGTGTAATATTTTTTAAAGACAGGCGCTGACCGGCGTTTGTGTTTTCATCAGGTATTTCAGGTTGGTGCTGAATTCCTTGGGAATGGAGTAGTGCAAGGGCATTTGGTCAAAGGCTCCACATTCAACCTGGAAATACAAGACACAGTCAAGCCACACACTTTATCAATTTGTGTGGAATCGGTACTTATGCCAGCTGTTAAGTTTAACATAACTTTTTTGTGTAGACCAGCAGGCTTCGCTGGCCCTGACGGCCACTAACCTATACATCAGGGTGCTTCTCTTAGGACTTGCTGTTTATCCTCTGGCCTGTAGTTGGCCATCGCTGTCTAAAGATGCTCTCGGGCTGCCCTGAGACACCTGATTCTAGCAACAATTTGGTTTGTTTACTCTCCTGTTTGTGTGGTACTGAAGTGCAGTGCATGTCGCTGTCTGTCCTCAGATAGGCAGAGGGAACAGAGCGGACATGCAGGGCGTGTGGGCACTGAAGGCGGTGTTGGTGGGGTCGATGCCGCTGCTAAGCGATGACCCGTGGCACGTCATCGCTGAGCGGGAGATAGAGAGGAGGATCGATAGCAAAAGGTAGCAAAATCAGTCTGAAACATGACCAGATGAGTTTTTACTCTATTGATCAAAGCAGTTTGCTTTCTCATCCCAGCAGCGAAAGACAGAAAGTAACAACAACAAAAAAACACAAACCGTGTAGAGATTACAAGACCGTGCAGGAGATGGTGTCAGGGCGAGGAAGAGGAAGTGTGTGTGTGTGTAACTATTATACAAGGTTGTCACAGAAGAGCACCTTATGACATTGAAAACCCTGACTAGAAGCACACTTGAGAGTCTATATTGAGCATGCATGCACACACACCATTTTGTTTGAGTTTCTCCTTCGCCAAGGACAGAGCTATTACACACAATTAGCATTTAGTGCACAATTAACTGACCTGAACACTGATGAGCAGGGTCTGGCTGACCCCACGTCTCCGTGACAACGACCTCCAGCAGAGCAGAGCTGGTGTCAGGCCGCTTGTCTGAATCCCCCCGGGGGTCAACACAGACAAGCCAGGCGGTGGATCGGGCAGATGGCATCAGCAACACGGTGCTCATGGCAAACAGACTCTTGATTTTTGGGTAAAATGGATCTGTTTATTGCTAGAATTTATCAAATCTGTCAGAAAAAACGTTTTTTTTCTTCCTCTGTTTAATTAAAGACACTTCACAGGTACAGGTGCACCTCAGCAAACAGTTTTTAATGTAGAACTTTACAATTAGCACTCTGATCCAAAGAGAGTCCTCCACGTCACTAAACTGTTTTCTATGCATACACAAATACACAACACACACACACACACACACACACACACACACACACACACACACACACACACACACACACACACACACACACACAGATAAACATGTGTTCTTTTGGTATCTAATTTGAAGATTAACAACAACTGAACATTTTATTTTGGAAATCCAAAAGACCATTCACAGTTTAAATGCTTATTTTATTGTTGATTTTATTGGTTGATCAAAAGCGTAATTGTTCCGATCCCTTCCTTTTCCCTAATTTATCCTGAACTGTTTTATGAGAGGAGCCTATTCACCATGGACTGTGACTTCATGGAAACACAGAATATAATGACTCACGTTGTGTTACATATAGAGCGAGACTGAAGAAAAAGCCCACGGCAAAAGAAAGATACTTTTTATTGGGCTGCCTGACACCTTCCATGTCTAGGTAATAGGAGGTAAACATGATGAAATATGAGTGTAAGTGTATGACCCTCAAGAGTTACATCCGGGTGGTTGTAAAGGTTTAGGGCGGGTTTGCTTTCCTGCGGCTCTTTCACCATCTCATTGGTGAAAGTAGTTTCCCCTGAGCTCTACGGTCAGAAAGTGGATACGTTAGTAAACACATGCTTAAAGACACACAGCCATCTGTTCCATGTACACACACTGCAACCACAAACAGACATCAGCTCACACACACACACGCACACGCACACACACACACACACACACACAGGAGTGAGGGTCACCGTGATGGATGCTACCCCTGAATGGCCACGAGTATTAAAAGCCTGGCGACCTGGTAAAAACAATCCGTCATGTCAGTTTGTCACAGCTTGAAATTAATCATTCCTGTGCCAGTGATAATTTCCTGCATTAATTATTCTGACCATGTGGCTTAAATAGTCTGCTTGCTGTGTGTGTGTGTCTGCCAGCGCCATGTGTGAAAGAACATGTAGGGGGATGAGGAGGAGGTTGTCAAACTGCGTCCCCTTTTGGTCAAGTCATGCTAAGTACATCCTTTCAACATGCTACTGAGAAGATGAGAGAACGCTACGTGAGGAACGCATCGCTTCTACTTCCTTTCAGTGGGAAACGTACCACAAATATTTATTCAGATCATTTAGCAAAGCAGTGAAAATAATTGGATCGGGAAAACCAGGCAGATAAACACGTGAGGAGGAATGTTTGAGCACATTTCTTTGTGTTGGCTGATTGCACCATGCTCCTAATGGATGAAACAGATAATGTGTTAGGACTGTTCTCAGTAGGTTGCAGGGGAGACTCAGAAAATGTAAATATGTGTTCACGAGTCAGATGCTGCTCAGTTGTTTTGGTTCGCCAATTTGTTGCTGTGTGTGTTCACACAGGCGGCAAATTGATTATTTTCTTTGTCAAAACGGTCTATGCAGTCAAAGAACTGAATTTGATGAGTTTAGCGATGCATATTTCAACTGGTAGTTCACGCAACAAGTAAATACATTCTGTATTTCAGTAATACTTTCTAAAGGATGTGTTTCATAAGTACATAGAAACAGTGTTTACTACGGTTTGAGAATGATGAATCTGAACGCCTGTGCTTCCTTGTGTCTTAAAGAGCTGATACGGAAGTATCCTTCTATTTATCCATCCATCCGTGAATTATATTCATCTATTGTCTATAATCATACTCAGCTCATAGCAACCCAGGATCTATCCCTGCATATATTTTGTGGAAGACACACAAACACAACAGCAGGCAACTTACAGTCTCCTGTCCAGCTGACCTAGATTCTACAGCAGCCCGAAGAGACAGACACAAACTACACCATGCTCTTCTCACAAATGACCTTATTTGTGTTAAAACCCTCGCCCTGCACCAAAGAGTCATGTTGTCAAAGTGTGAAATAAGAGACGTCACGCAATGACTACACTATATTGTGCAAAAGGAAACCCTGTAAAATTAAAGCGCGACAGAATAACTTATAACCCGAAGACCAGAACAATCACTGCTGTTATTGACGGCACTTTACTTATTGAAGAATTCCCTTTTTTTACTTCCCATTACATCATTACATGAGTCACAACATCAAATTGACTTGAATGCCCAATTTGTGAAGCACTCGAGCTTATTCCTGCTGGAATCACCCAATCAACAGCTTTCTTTGAGCTCATTAAAAACAAAGAGTCAATGTGAAGGAGATGCTGATTGCTAATCAACAGTTTCTCAAGCGCATGCATGTGTGTCTCTGTGACTCCCTTCGCTCGGCATCCTCTAGTCAGTGTCAGGAAAATCCCCTCCGATGCAGACGATTGCTATGGAAACCAACATCACTTTTCAGTAACTGGGCAGGGATGGAGGCGGTCGAGAGGGGGGGGGGGGATGTTCAAGCACTTCAAATGAAAAAGACATTCTATTGTAGTCCCCTCTGCGTGTGTGTGTGTGCGTGTGTGACTATTATATAAGGTTGTCACAGAAGAGCACCTTATGACATTGAAAACCATGAATAGAAGCCGCTTGAGAGATCTCGAGAAGTCTCAGCGTCTGTCAAAGAGTGCATAAGTGCGATAAGAAGAAGAAGGTATAGCTCGAGCAGCAGGGAGGGAAGAGAGAAAAGAGTCAAATAAAACTTAATGAAGACACTTGCTGGGCTGGTGAAATACTGAGACTGAAGGCATGAAGAAGAAGAAGAAGAAGAGGGAGGACAAAGACGAAGGAGTCGGGGGCCCACCGCTCACTTTCAGCTTCTCCTCCTTTCATGGCTGCCGGTGAGGGGCCTGACGTTGTGCTGAGGTCAAGAGATGCTAAAAATAGCTATTTTGAACTCGAACCACAGACCAGAGTCCCACCTGGATGCTGAGAGCAGATGAGTAGTGCTGCCGGCGTGCCGCTGATCGTTCCTCGACTCTAATTGGCTGACTGTCTCAAGTTTCAGCCTTTTTTCACCACCAGCGCCGAGATGCCAGAGGCCACGACTTTGGATCCACTTCATGCGCCGTGAAACGTGACAATCTGACACAGGGCGACGCCTCCGACACCTCGAATGAAAGAGGGAGAAAAAAGAAAGTCGGAGACAAAATGAAAAAGTAAATTGGTCATTAAATGTATGAGTGGCACTGATACCCGGATGAAGACATGGTACGCAAAGCAGTTACAGTTAGCCAAGTAATGTCAGTGCAAGTGGCAACAGTACAAGTCCTGTCAGAGCACGGCTCCCCTGTGGCATCATTAAAAACCCCATCGTCTCTATTGCGATTCAACCGAACAGCCTAAAAAAAATTGATCAATTAACAACCTCTGCTCTCTTCCTTCTCTTCTCTCACACATGCATGCAGGCACGTCCCCATCACGCAGCCTGAGGGGAGTGTGGGCGGCCAGTGTTGCCATGGAGCTAAGATTGTACCGGCTCGTTTCTGTGGCGATGGTGGAGAAGTTGTGTCCTGGACCCGGTGCTCGTACCTGCACGGCCACCTGAACCACGACCAACAAGGTCTACGAACAATTGCACATAAAGAAAAGGCAAAAATAATTCCAAAATATCTTTCAATGAATGAATTTCCTGCAACCAACTCCTTTTGGACAATATGAAAAGCACTTTACTAACGGTATCAGTTCTTCCTCTGAATAATAATCTCCTGTCTGCCTTGAAATAGTATGAGCAGTCTGCCCTAATGTTGGATGCTGGCTAACCTTCTTATGTCCTGGCATAAACAATGCATAACACATTTATTGATTCAATAAAATCAAAGGACTGCAGTACAGCTAGGGTGTGTTACATTTTAATGCCCAGGAAGCTGACAGCACACTAAAGGAGAATGGACCAGGTGGACATTTAGGAGCCTGTAATCTGATCTGTTACACCAACAAACACACACATTCATGTTTCTTATCCAATATCACTAATGGATGCCGACATTACTTCCATGATCGTGTAAGTGTTAGAGAACCCACGATTCCAGTCAAGTCTCTTAAGGCCTAGACGAGGCACAAAGCATTTAGCTATAAACTTCTCAGCTATTCCCAGCCCCAAGTAAGTGTGAACGTTACAATAGAAAAGAGAAACGTTAAAGGAGACGCAAATGGGCAAGTTGAGCTTCGGGGCACTTTGATTAAAACGATGGTCGAGAAACAGGCTTACAGTTCGACAACAACAAGGAAGTCCAAATGAGCATCCAAAAGAGCCGACTGCACAGCCAGAAGTACAGAATCCAGTCTGGCGCTAAATGAGGAAATGAGTGACAGGTGTGCTGGGAGGACAGGGTCAGGTGACCGCTGACAGCTTGAGGGATGGCGACAGTCAAAAAGTTGAATAAAATCCCTCCTGACGTCTTTTCCAAACCCTGAATTCTCCTTCACATATTTTCCACGGTTTCCCTCGAGGTCATTTCACAATCGACAACGCTTCCAGTAGATCGCACAAACCAAACAGACAATGAACTGATGTGCAATATGAATAAACTCTTCAATATTGATGCTTCCTGTGTGGGCATAATGGGAATCAAACCATTGAATATTATGTCATCTTTTTACTGTTTAATGATCGATTATAGACATATCTTGTCCCTTTTAACATATGCTGGTTGTGTGTTTTCATGAACAGCCGAATGGTACGTCACAATGTTGCTGCCGTAAAGAATTGTGGGGCGGGATTCTCCTCTTTCCTTTTGGGAAGGATGGTCCAGTGTTTCCTGTGCCAAAGGAGCTGAAAAAGGAAGCTTTGGAGCACCTGTCCTTCACATTTAGAGAATTTGAAAAGCTCTTATCATGAACGCCACTCAGAAACGTCCGGGTCACTTCCCTTCGAAGCGAAAAAGACTTTGCAGCCATGAACTCACAGTCACAAAGAATACAGGAACTCAGAAGGAGAAGAAAGGACAGGGCAGGAGTGACCTTGTTCCTTTACAGTGTGTGTCTCTGTGTGTGTGTGTGTGTCTGTGTGTGTGTGCGTGCACACTCACAGATCCTGTGTGTTGACGCTTAAGTGTATCGTCTCTGTGAATCACAATCTGGCCCACATTTATTTCTTCCTTCATCATCACCACGGCAACATCACTGTCACTCTCTGACCAGCTCACCATCCTGATTCCTCATTTCTACCTGAATGTACGGATACACACATTCATAAAAAACGCACAAGTACAATCTTTGAATTTGCAATAATTGCAAATTCAAATAAATGCAATACTCTAACCGCCCGCACCACACATACAGATCCATAAATACAGATCCATAAATACAGATCCTTGCACGCACAGACCTGTATGTGATAGATCTGTCCCTTTGGTTGCCAGGGAAACACCAGGATGTAAGGCGTCAGAGTTGGTTCATAGCGCTCCACTTCCTGGTGAACTGTGACTGGTGGGAGGTCATCGAAAGGTTTTTACCGTTTTAAAAAGGGAGCCAGAGTAAATAACGGTGTATTCATGTGCTGTCCCCCGCAACAATATGAAGAGCTGCATCTCCTCCACTGTGTTGCTGCGAGAAGCATCCAGTACACCGATCATCTCCACCGTCAAACAAAGACGGGTTAGAGATGAGAGAGCCTGTTGCGATGGAAACCGTCTCCCGCCGACAGAATCTGGTGACATTTGGCCGTTTGTTATGATTACATTATAGTTGACCGCGGTACCACTGCCTCCTCTTCCATTGACAAAGCTGCAGGCCCACGCACACACACACACATCCCTAAAACACACACACACACACACAAGCGATCCTCGCCAATGCAGGAGTGTGAGGTAAGATCTCCGTTTTTAGGCGTAATGAGGCTGCGTGACTCCGCCATGCAGACGGAGCAGCAGGGCACATGGAGGTCAGCGTCATCCATCAGGCCCCGAGAAAAAAAACAAGAAGAAGAAATGCATCTTCGTGTCGATGTGCTTTGTGTTGAGGCCGACATATAAGCGACGCGTTTCGTTAGAAATCACATGGTCAAACCGTCCTCAGGAAACAAGCACTTAACAAAAATGGTATTTTTGTCAGGTATTTAATTTTAGAGATAAGGGAGACAATTATAATTCTAATTATTAAGTAAATTTAATAAGTTAGGATGAAGGGTCCCCCCCCTTCAGCAGGAAAAATGCATTCCAATTACCGAAGGAGTAATCGTACAGTAGGTCACGAGAAGCTTAACATAGACCAAAATACAGACGGAGACAGTTGAGCATTGGGATGAATACTTCTGAATAGAGTGGCTGTGTCGTGGTTCACATTGAAGGCATCATTACGGTTGTCTGAGTGTTGTTGCTCTACAAGTGAGTGACTGGTAACTCCAGAAACCAAGAGTCACACGGGCAGTCGAAGAGAAGGAGAGCATGAAAAGCTAAATAAGGGAAAGGGAGTGCATATCGTTTCATTGAAAATACACCACAGAGCGCACGCTCCTGCTGAAAGTTATCTGTGATTTTCTAAATGGATTAAATGGACAAGGTCATGTAATCGTATTCTGTATTATACTAATACAGAATCTTTGTGATTTTACTAATGCATCTTATTTACATTTCTTAAAATGTGTTGTTTCTGGTGTTACATTGTGGCCATTTTTTGCTTTTTTTTTTTTAAATGTGTGACAAAATGTTCTTGCAGTCATATTCTTCTGGCTAAATTTGGCTGGAGTATGAGAAAAAAGCAATCCCGTTTTCCATTATCTCTGGGTCTTTTGCTATCCTCTGCTCGAACAGCAATCCTGAAAGACTAAATCGCTTTCCTGAAAAATGAAGAAGGGCTGAGAGACAGGTGAAGAGAGGAAGAGATACGCCGAGAATCTTTTTCTCCAAAAAGTAGGCGACGGACACAACCCTGGCCTTAAAATTATACAACACAATCATGAAAATTCACGGAGCACAAGAGATAATGGACGCCTCGGGGGCTCGTAGAGCAGCAGCCAGTAAATAACAAAGATAACAAGCTCATCACATCTGGTATGTGCTGTGCCCCGGGCAGCACACTGCCTCAGGCCGTCTGGCTTTCACACCTCTCACTGTTTTATTTTCACCCTGGGCTAAACATACAACATGATGTCTGCTTTATGAAAATATTTAAAAATCAATTTTCTCCGAGATTGTGTAAATGCTTTAATGCTCAAGTAAAATGCACTCACACACGGTAAGTCCTGAGAGGACTAGTGTGTGGTCACCTTTGGGACAAACGCTGGTGAGAACTAGTGGGAAGGTGTTTAATTCAAATAGCTTTTACTCAACTATCACCAATTAGAAAGAAGACCTGAATATAAGGAATGCACTTAATAACCTTCAACACGTTGTTATTGGGATCTTAATATATTGAATGTGACACATTTAATTAAAAATCATGAGCTATGGCCAGTGAGCAGTCTTCACAGGCCTGATGAAGAATGAAGACCAATACTAATTAAAGCTAATCATTGTTCAAATGAACAAACTTAAAATGTAACCATTTCCATGGTGAGCATCTATTGTGAGCATTTTTTCGCAACTTAAGAATTGACTTAATTAGAAATCAGTCCTGTGTCGCCACACCAGCCAATCCTAGTAAATGTAAGCACAAAACGGGTTTATTAAACATTACATTTAAAGTACATTTCAAGTTGTCCGTCAGTACTATGCTCGTGAATACGATATTTTAGAAAGGCCTGGATTATTTTTTTGTAAAATTGGCACAAACGTCCACTTTGACTCTGGGATGTGACGTCACTGTGAGCTTTACAGTCATCAGTATTAACGAACTAACGTTACGTGAAATTAGTCCCCAAAAATTGACAAAGAAAGCAGAAACAAACGTACAGACCACCCAAATGTGCAACATCTCCACTTACCCAGAGTCCCATGCGCTCATGATTGTGTTGCCAGGGGACACTGACATGCACAAGCTGTACCTGCTGGCTGCAGGCAGAGGATGATGAACAGAGGGAGACTCGGACAAAGACAGATGCTGGACACGACTGTTTCAGGACTGGATGACTTCCTGGACGTTACCGTTACACGAGCACAAAAAACAACAAACAACAAAAAACATATGCAAATGCACCAATCAGCATTGTTGTCTCACGTCAGCTTAAAGAAATAAAGTTGTGTTTTCCACTGGTCTTGGTGCACTCTGCACTCTGCAAAACATTAAATGTTCTAGCTAACGTTGAGTGTTTATCCTGTTCTTCATCTCAGATAAATAACAGTTTGAGGAAAAAAATACAAAAAAATAATTAAAAGCCAACTTTTGCAAAGTAGCTACCTTTATACTTATGGACCGTGACCAGCTTGTCGATGTCTTTGGGCTTTCTCCAAACATCGCGATAGGATGAACAGCTAGAAATCAGTCAGTGACGTAAACAGTCGATGGACGACTTCTAACTTGCGAACTCCTGAATCCCGTGAACGTGAATCTCATTGACTGTAAATGAAGCTAAATATCCGTTCACTTCAAACATTCACGATTCCATTGGAGTGAATTAAATATACGGCTCTCTTCATTTTTTTCCTGTCACCAACAAAACTAATTTATTGTGCTCCAAGAATTAATTGGTCACAATATCTTTTTAAAGTGCGATGCATTAGAAAATGTGCCCATGATTGACTGAGTAAAATATTTAAATAGCCTGTAGCGACTCTAAAACGAGTTTGTGACAGTATGTAGTGTCCAACTTGTGATTAATTGGAATAAATGTGTTTAACTGAATGAAAGGTAACTTTCATTCAGTTAAACACATTTTCTGCATGAATTAGTTCAAGGTGTCTTCTATTTTTCAAAAGCTTCGCACTAGCAGCCTCATCACACTAAAAAAAAACAACAACCAACAACAACAACAAAAAAACAACAGCAGCACAGAAAACGTGGAAGCTGTGATGTTATAGATATATACTTTATTAATTCTCTCTGATAAAATAAAAATTACAAAATAATTTCAACCTCAAACGGCACTTTCCTTGTTCAAAATTATTTAACGTATTGTTAATAATACATGTATCATAATTGTCATGACGAATGAGAAGAATACTATAGTTTAGTAATAGTAGATACCAGCTATAACTGTGTTTAATCATAATGGTAGAAAAGACTAAGCAATACAAAGCTAGATTTCGTTAACAGCATACTATACAATATTCCAAGCGTGTGTAATTCAGTATTCCGGCCACAGCGTGTCGCTATAAGACAGTTTTCGATATTGTCTCCAATGGGTAGGCTTGTCTCATTTCCTATCACACCATTATAATTCCTCTCAGATATACCTAAGTATGTCTTTCTATGTTTTATTTATTTTATAAACAGTTGTTCCTTCATGGCCATCAATCCTTTATAAGGTTTATGTGTGTTCCCTCGTGTTCATCCATAGTCCAGTGCTCTAAATCAGTGAAGAGCAGTCCATGCACAGCACTGTAACAAGTCCATACCCAGATTTTCACAGTTATTCCCTCAGAAATATTGTCGAGATATCTGCAACGCCTCCTGCTATCTTTTGTCTCCAGTGACAGCAGCGTTCCCTGCCTCTTATTAAAGTCCATTTAAGAGAGAGCACTTTGGTTGTCGAGGTGTGTGTGTATCAGTGTGTCCGTGCGTGTAGGTGTCCGTTCCTGTGTCTGCATGGCAGTTTAAGTGATGGAGCAGGAACGTGGGCTAGAGTGTATTTCTTTACACAGAATACATTCATGATAACAGTGCATTGTTTTGGGACTGCCAGCTTGAAAAAGAACGGCAGTGAGTAAGGTCTTCTTCCCTTCATCAAGGGTCACGCTGTGAAAACATATTCATCACACCAATTTCTAATCACATAGCCAAACAAATTGTTGGATTTAAAATTAAATTACCAGTGTAAAAATCAACATTTTAGTAATTTTAAATATAACTATTTATCAGAGAATTAAAGCAAAACAATAGAAACGACAGCATCCCAGTCAATCTGACTCCAGTGACTTTCGACAAGTAAAAGAAAAAGCAGATCATTGTTATGGATGGAGAATGTTTCAACTGGTATTTTTAACACTCACCAAATAGAACATTATCTTTATGCAAAGCTCTTGTGTTTCTTCAAAAATGAACCACCCAGATTAAATGGCAGTTTAATATATATTTGTTTTGTTATCTATTCTGTCTCTGAACCATTTCAGTATGACGCTCTTGAAAGAACTTCTTTTTTTTCATAAGTAACTTTAACAAAAATTTAATTAGACTCTTGAAAGTCTAATTTCAGTACAGCAAACCTACAAGGACACATGGGTTCAACCCAATCTGTAATTCAATAAAATCAGTAATAAAAAAGTCCTGCTGTAGTTGTGTTGGGTTATTTTATCGTCTTCTTTGTCACAAACAGACGTTATGATGACTCGTGTCCCTCAGTGTCAAAGCAACTTATTTCAGCTTCATCTGTGATTTGTGTCGTTCAGTGAACGTTTCCAAACTGAGAAGTTAAAATGTCACAACTATGCATTAGGTCACACCCACAAAAGATAAATCATTTGGATGAACATTTTTTACAGTGTGTCAACATTGCTTGGCAGTGCATTGAGTGCATGGCAGTATAGGCTTTAGTATCAGCTTGTGGGCTACTACACACACTTTCTTCGTGTGAGTGTAAATAGGGCCAGTATTGTAAAAGATTGTGTATTTATGTTTGTGCTGTGTTAACTTGTATTGCGTGGATGATGCGTCTATATAAGTTGTGTGTATCTGTGTGTGCAGTACATGCCACTAGATTTTTTTCCTCTTTTTTTTTACATCTTGGTCATATTGATTGAACCTTCTGTTAAAGGGATGCTCGTTAACACACAATTAGCATTCAGATAGAAAATACATCATAAGGATAAAAAGTCATGGTCATTAATTCCTGATGAAGGGAGAGAGAGATCGGGAGAAAGGAGAGAGAGAGAGATAAAGAGAGAGAGAGTAGAGAGAGAGATCGGGAGAAAGGAGAGAGAGAGAGAGAGAGAGAGAGAGAGAGAGAGAGAGAGAGAGAGAGAGAGAGAGAGAGAGAGATCGGGAGAAAGAAGCGAGATAGAAAGGAGAGAGAGAAAGAGTGAGAGTGGGAGAAAGAAAGAAGAAGAGAAGGAAAGAGAGATAGAATAAAAGGCCCTTTTCAGTAATTGGAGTGGTATCCATTTAGGAGCTCTGAGTTTATATAATTATTCCTCGTTATTTCTCCTCCTCTCTCCTTCCCTCCTCATCCTTTCTACCTCCATTTCTCACCCTCTTGACATTCTTCCTCCCCCTCACACCTTTTAGAGTCTCCATTTTTCTTCTCCTCCCCTTGTCAAGGAAAGCGCCCCAAAGTCCTTAACATGTCTCATCGTTCATACTGGCCCTCCATCTTAATCCTATTATTTCTCCTCCTAGTCCCGTCTTCAACCCTCCCTCACGGAGCGTTAGCTTCAGAGGATCGCCTCACGTTCCTCTCCTCCTCCCTCCCTTTTTTCTTTCCATATTTGTCCTGTCCTGGTCCTCAGAGCTGTCTTCAGCAGCCAGAAGTGCAGGTGTTGGTGTTGGGACTCGCCTCCAGGCTCCCCTCTGGGCTCAGAGGTGGGGGTGACCGAGGGGCCTCCAAGGCCAAAGTAGGAACCTGGGGTGGGGGCGAGGCTGGAGACGCAACCTGGACTGAGGGAACGGAAGCTGGTGCAGCGGTTAAAGACACAGCCGGGGTGATTGGGACCACGGCACCACCTCCAAAACCTCCTCTCCCGTCCCTGGAATCCCTCTCTCTTAGCAAGTGGACCAGGGCGGCGTGCTGGGCGCTGAGAGTGGCCGAGAGGTGCGCGGGCAGGGTGTTGAAGCCGGCGGTGAGCTGCTCCACCCGCTGCTCCAGGGACAGCATCTGACGCTCCAAGTCCTCGCTGCGGTCGTTGAGCTCTGACATGAGCTCATACATGACGCTCTGCATCTGAGGAGAGGGGATGACAGGAGACACTTTGAAGAAGGGAAACAGATCGCTAATGTGTGAACAGTACGATTATGATGGTGGCTTTAGTACTGAATGTGGACTGAGTAAAAAGAGACTATAAAAGGGGTTAGAGTATGAAGTCGAAGTGTGAAGAGGGGCAAGCCCGAGCCTGGGGAGGAGCGAGGGAGACAGGAAGCAAAAATGTCCATGAGAGAGCAGAGGCTGGAATGAAGAGGAGGCTGGAGGGAAGTCTCTGCGTGGGCGTTATCACATTGTGAAGAAAGAGAGAGGAGAGCGAGAATGAAATGTCCCTGCTTTGCACATCCTGGCCTCCGTAACCATGGTAAACGCACAAGTGGCCAATTGAGATGAAGTCATTTAGATGCATGATTGCAAAATATTTGGTGCTAAAGGAATTGCTCCTAAAAAAGACACAAACACACACCCTTCTCTCGATCTGTTTCTCTCTCCTATTCACTCACTCCCTCTCCTCTGTCCCTCAATTCACACACACACACACACACACACACACACACACACACACACACACACACACACACACGCGTGCAAACACACACGTGCACACACACACACACACACATTCACACTCACATTCTCACTCATACACCCACATTGTTACAGAAAAACATGAGCCCCCCTCCTCTCATTTCCTTCTCGCTCTCTCACACAGTCATCCCTGTTTTAACACTTGTTCCTGTTGCTAGGAGACACAAAGCCACAAAAAT
The DNA here is from genome assembly GCF_023055335.1 of Clinocottus analis. Taxonomy (NCBI): domain Eukaryota; kingdom Metazoa; phylum Chordata; class Actinopteri; order Perciformes; family Cottidae; genus Clinocottus; species Clinocottus analis. The sequence continues at coordinate 5,864,424 of NW_027176251.1, read as the reverse complement.
GGGCAGGTCATCATCAAAACGGAGGAATGTTGTGAAATATTACGGGGCATGTTTGGTATGAGTTACTAACCAGTGTGATAGTTACATGTCTGTTCTGTGGATGTCCGACATACATGAAGAGGATGGATGTGTATGTCCATTGTGTGTGTGTGTGTGTGTGTGTGTGTGTGTGTGTGTGTGTGTGTGTGTGTGTGTGTGTGTGTGTGTGTGTGTGTGTGTGTGCAACTCACCTTTGAGAGGTCCACGAGTGTGTTGGCCTGATCACTGAGTTTCCTCTGCTCCATTTTCACACTGCGTAATCTGCAAACAGATACACACACATTAAACACACACAAGGTGCAGTAAACACACAGTGGTCAGTGCAGAGAGCTAATCCCTCCAGGCCCAGACAACAACCCTGCAGAGCGGTCACCTTGCCTGATTCAGCTTCATGTCTGCCTGCAGCGCGTCGCTGAAACGCTGTCGTTTTGTAATGCAGGTGAAACTACTCAAGAATATAATGTTGAAATATAACTGAGACCTTAAGCTCCAGAGCTGTCAAAGTCATTTTCACCCTGAGCCACATCAGCATTACAGTTGCCCTCAAAGGGTTGTTCTCCACATTATATTATTAAAACACTGTCTTTGCATTTGATTATTGTTTATTTAAGTGTAAAAATATTGTACATTTGTGAAAATGGAAAACTACAAGTAAGCACATTGCTCTGTTGTTACGACATAAATCAGAGATCATTAACTTTTTACATTAACTTTGTTTGAGAAGGACATAACTAGTCCAACAAATAATTGTGAGCAGCTAAGAACATGTGTGACAGATGACACCTGTCATCTATCTTTTTGTGGTTTGGGACACACCTGCTCCCATGCCAGACCACATAAAGGTATGTGACAGGTGTGCTCAGCCCACGCCTGTCACACGATTATCTCACGATTATTTGTTGAACCAGTTTTGTCCTCAAACAAAAAAGCTTTGAACAAAGTTCATTTAAAAACGTGCATTTGATCTTTGTCTTTAATTTCTTTTTTTTATAAGTTTGATCTTTTATAGATTAATGTGGGTTTGCTTATTTATATTACATGTACAATATGTTTACACTTGAATAAACAATAATCAAAAGCAAAGACGTTATTTAACAATAAGTTAGGGAGTAGTTTACACAGCGTTACGGTTACAACCGGCCCTCTGAGGGCGACCATGATGCTGACGTGGCGCAGAGTGAAAATGAGTTTGACACTCCTGCTCTAGAGTAAACGAAAAAGGTATTTTAAATATATTTAAAAAAAACAGAAGAGAAAAAAAGCCCACAGGGAAATAAACTAAATGGAATGAAATAAGATCAAATAAAATAAATCATCTTTCTTCAGTCCAATTAAAAATAATACATGGCCGACTCTCAAAACACAATACAATAATTATTGAACGAAAGGTTAAAAATAAAATAAACCCTGTGGCTTCCTCCCATGTGCTGAAGTGTGATTTTTATGAGGCTGCACCTCCAGACGAACGCGACCCCGTGTTTGACGCTGACAGGATTGAACAGGAAAACGTCCTCAAATTCCCTCCAGAAATCCCCCCGTTACTTTGTTCACTTCACAGAGTCGGCCTCTCAGCACCAATCCACACGCTTCAGGACGAGCCTTTCTGTGTCACAATTAAAAGAGTCTCAGGCCTCTTGACTCTGGCTTTTGAAGGCAATTGTTTAATGTTTCAAGTCGAGACTGAACTGTTCCCGATCAAAGGAGCAAGCAGCTTGAAAGGGACTCTTAATTGTACTGCTGCGCAGAGGATATACAACATATTTTGAGGAAGACAAGCTTTAACAAGATAACCACCCTTATGGCCATTCAAATAATAATGCTCTGAAGAAGTCAATTTTAAAGTGTGCACAGTATTTGTTTCAACGACACTGAGAAGTAGTGGTCAGAGTGTCTCTGATAGCACATAATGCACTAATCATGTCCCACAATTATGTTCGCCTGAAGTGAACCTGCCCTTTAGTAGATGATTCATGTGTGTGTGTGTGCGTGTGTGTGTGTGTGTGTGTGTGTGTGTGTGTGTGTGTGTGTGGAGAGAGCGATTCAAGCACGATATCTGATTATCAGCCTTAATTCAAGTTGTGGGTGGATAGATGGTATTACTGAATTCAAACGCTCATGTGCTTGTGTGTGTGTTTATGTGTGTGTGTGTGAGTGTGTGTGTGTGTGTGTGTGTGTGTGTGTGTAAGGTGTGGCCTTACTGATGAATAGCTTGGAGGAACTTCCGCTGGTGTTTGCGGACTCTGTAGTGGTCGATCTTTTTCATCAGCTTGGTGTGTTTGTAGATGAGCCAGGTTTCTCTCAGCACATTAGCCGCCGCATTCTTTATCTGCTCGGAGACAATAAACACACAGACACATTGTTGGCAACAGGTAGTCCTTGGCAACAGGTTGGAGAACAGAGAACAGGGAACAGGGCTGGGCAAACCTGTTTAAAAGAGAAAGAGAACAGGGTTCGGCCCCCCAGCCTCATGCTCAGTGGCCCTAGCCTTGTTTTTTAGGGACCCAGCCCCGTTTTCTCTCACTCCGGCCCTGTTTTTTGGGGTTCAAGCATGTTTACTGGCCCTTGCCCTTGTTCAACTCTGGGGCCCTGCTCTTTCTCTTTCAGAGAGGTTTTTACCAACCACTGTCTCCCTTTCCCTCCATTCTCCATTGTCTCCATACAAAGATTTAAAAAACAAAACTATACCATTTGTTCTTCCTAGAGGCTGCCCTCATTCTCTCTGTCTCTCTCTACAGACACCGGCTTGCTTGCCAATGCTTTTCATGTGAGCATAAACAGCCGTCTCCTTAGGGAGATTTGGCAATGAGAACCAACAGTAGTCACACACACTTCTTTTCTCTGTTGGTGTGTCTTTAAGCCACGTTATACGTTAGACTAACTCAAATGGGCGTCATTATCTCGGCTGGTTGGAAGTCATTTAGAACCGTAGCACCGCAGTTCATTAAAACCAGTGATCTTTCATTTCATTATGACAGCAACTGAAAGAAACAATGGTGGCATGAGTAGCTGCTCTTAAACTAGCTGTCAGACCACCTTAAGCCCTGGAGAATAGACATATTAGAGAAATGTAATGATGCTTACTCATGGAAAGCCTGATAGCCATCAGAGTTAAAAGCAAGACAATTTTCTCCAGTTTACTGGTCACAAATGACTTCAGTTGTTTTAAATTAGAACTATAAATGGGTGAAATTCCTGATTTAATAAAAGACTTGTCAGTGTAGGCTTTAGGTCGATGTCTGTGGACAAGGATCAGGGTTCAGTTACATGTATTTATATCCATATCTACTCCACTACGTTTCATACACTGTACATCTTTATAGGTTGCTGTGTAATTACAACACAGAGCTCTGACACCCGGTTAAAAAAAGCGCGGCTGAATACCATAGAGAAGCGAGAGGGGAGAGAGAATCTGTAAGGACATGAATTGAATGAGAGACTTCAAAGAGATGAACAAAGAACAATTATACCCCCGTCTGAGGAGCACAAAAGACCCCGGCAGCTTGGCTAATCAGCACCTATCCACCGCAGTCAAGGACTCCTCACACACACACACAAACACACACACACACACACACGCACACACACACGCCGACACATAAACACATGCAGACAAACACACACTATTGGCCACTGATGAAGAGAGTAGGAGGACCTGGGCAAGTAGATGTGTTTTCAATGGCAGAGAGGAAGTCAAACTGAGAAGAGATGATTTAATATACTATAGAAAATATATAAAACCCCTCCAGGAGATTGAGTCATAAATGTTACCACCAATCGTTTCAAACTTATTAATGCTCACATTTATTATTAGATTGCTTATTTACTGACGAGATACTCAAATGAAGTGTATTAAAGGAGCATTGGGCTGCCATGTGAGACCCGTGGAAAGCAACTAGCGGTTAGGTGTCTTGCTCAGGGACACTTCATGAAGCCAGGTGTCCCATGTTTCTCCCTCTGAGCCTCATCTCTCTGTGTGTATCACCAGGATTACAGAACTCTCATCAATTTAGCAAGGACGGGCCCTGACAGCTGCAGAGCCTGTGGCGGCTCGATCCAAATGAAGACATTTTGTTTGTGGGCCTGCGGTGACACACTAACATCAATGCTAATATAGCAGTGAGGAATTTTTTTAGATAGTGTTGTCAACATAACATTTTTAGCCACAACTGCACTGCTTCAGAAGATATATGACAACCAAACATCAGTGATACTAGAAAGTAAATTATGTCTTATCTCTGGTTTTACTCATGGGCCAGGTTACTGAAGAGCCAATTTAATATTCCTCTTATCTACAGGCCCATTGGTGAATTGATATGTCAAATCATATTTGTCAGAGGATTAATCAATGCGGGGTGAGAGGAATATGATGAATGATGGCATCTTGTGTGTGTCCGGCTTGCTCGCTGTTGAAGTTTTCACACAAACTTCCAACATCTGTCCAGCAGCGTAAGCTGGAGCACTGCCTCAGGCCAACTCATTAGACAAAGCTTCACACTTAATTTAAAATCCTGAGGACTGCTCCACATGCAAATGACTGATAATATCACACTGTTAGTATTTTGAAACGACAGCAGCAGCAGCTATTACCGGCCCATATGTCATGTACTGAGGCCGTATGGCTGGTTAGGGTCAAAGATCGGTTCTGGTTGCTCCCCTACACGGCACACCTTATGGCAGGTACATGAGAAATCTGTTAAGACGAGAGGTTCACACAACTCGGCATGTTGGGGAGATGATGTCATATTGTGGATTATAAATCAATCAGTACGAATATAAATATTTACAGACACAACCACATAGAAAATTAAAAAAGAATAACCATTGTGCTTCAACACTTCTTTGATATATATAATAATAATTTCTCCCCTCCATTTTCCAAAGTGATGGAGACAGTTTTCTAACATGAGAGGAAAAGCAGAGGCACCTAACCCGTACAACCCAGGAGAGCCTTGATGACCCGTGTATGCAATTAGTAGCCTAGTTAGATGTTGTGCCTGCTAGAGATATAATGGAGCAGAAAACATAAACAAACAGACCAATTACATTGGCAACAACCTCCCACCTCATCCATGTGCCACGGCAACATGTTGCCTTACCTCCTCTGACCTTCCCCTCACGGACATGAAGACACAGGGAGGAGACAAATCACCCGCAGACAAGCAGACATGGTCACAGGACCGTGAATGCACACAAACACAAGATAAACAAATCAATAATCATAATTGTTTTCTGACAGATCTAAGCAGGGTTAAAAGAAGAGTTGAATTGGTAAAAGGAGAAAAAATGTCAGATATTTGTGGTGTAAATGCCTTCACTGAGTGTCAACTTAACGTTTGTCGCTGTCACAGTACATCCACACCAATAATGATCCACTTTGCTCGTGTGTGAATTAAAAGGCTGTCGTAAAAAAAAAAAGAAGTTATTTTTACTGCGCAGAGTGAAAGCTAGCTTAGTAGAAATCTTCAGGGGTTAGACTGCTCCCATTTGGCTATTGGTGTAAACATTGGAAGGCATCGCGGCACCTCCTCCTTGGCCGGAGCCCAGTGTGTGCTCTGCATATTCAGAGAGGGCGAAGTTCTGGAGATGCCACAGGGACTTCTAAAAGTGCTCTGATTTGAACCAATCGTCCAGAGTGGAATCAGAATACACATTTGGAGTACCAATTCATTGAAAGATGTAACATTTTCAACTTTGCGTAGCGACTTAAAAAGCTTGAAATAAAAGTACTGACCTTAGAAAAAGACATTAACACAGTCAATTGGCTTATGGCTTCAACGAATGGCATTTATTTGACATTGTAGTGCTATCAAAAGGAAGGACAAAGTACTCCACTCCTCTGACTTAGCGCCTGAAGTGAGTGTGGCCTGCTTTTTGCGTGTCGAGAGTGCTCTGTGGATGTGCACGGGGATGTTCTGACCAGATGGACTTTGTGCAGTGCTCTGAATTAACCAATACTTTAGCATGGAGCCAGAGCGCACTGCTGCGACCAGAGGGTCAGCCTTTTAAACACATCTCTAACACTCTGCATCAAGGGGAAAAGTTTTGATTTTAAACATGAGCACTTGCAACCTCAAACACACGGTCGACTTGAGGGAGAACTGTTCAGATCAAAAGGGAAGGGACACTGCATGGAAATGAACCCTGTGCTTTGAATGTTGAATGATGTTTATAAAGCCCATCATTCTCTTTGATAAGTTTATTAGGTCCTCTGAACCCAATCTGCACCGCATAAGATTTCAAGTTTCCAGCCTTTTCAGGTGCAGCTATAAACCTGATCGAAGGATGAAAGAAGAAAAACACGCAAATGGAAGAAAGTGAGACATGAAAAGTATGTTGAAATATTTGTCAGAGAGTGTCAAAAACACCACTCTCGTCTGAACTAAAAATTACCCGTGCGGTACACCGATGTCTCAGGAAGGTTCAGAACGCTGTACAACTACAACCATTACTTCTTCTTACACAACACACATGGAAAAATGAAGACAACAACCTCCAACACAGACGTCATGACCACAGCATGCGCTGGCCAAGAGCAACAGGGATTGGCATTTACTTGATATTGTTAGTAATCCTTCAAAGAAGACACTATTTCATGAGAGTAGAACGTCAAGTGTGTGCTTTTTTTTGCCTGTGTGTGTGTGTGTGTGTGTGTGTGTGTGTGTGTGTGTGTGTGTGTGTGTGTGTGCATCTACAATGATTAAAGGATGTAAAGTTTATTGTTGCATTATTCATAATAAAGCCTGAGCAATTTTATTCTCTTGTTACGGTGATATGGTGGAGAATGGCCCCAGCCATGTAAATCAATGTGCAAACAACAGCTTCAATGATTGCTCTGTAGAGGGCAGGAGACAATTACCACCACAAAAACCAAAAACCCTTTAAAGGAAATGTCACCAACGAGCATGCTGCATTGTGTTGGATAAAAGTGCCGTATGGCGCCTCCTCTACTTGATGACTGGCTTTAATAAGGGAGAGGTTTTGATTTCCTCAAAATGTAGATGATCTTCTCATTGATCTCGGGAGTGATCCAAATCAGTTTAAGCTGTAGTTATGCTATAAGTATGATTGCAAATACTTCTAAAAGTTACAAAAAACACAAAAATCTCTTCCTCAGAGGGGTTTTAGTGTTAGGATGGTCTTCCAAAAATATATACAGTCACAGTGACGAGCGAGTAACAGAGCACCAATCCAACCTCAGTCACTTTGACTGTAACACCGTGACACCATGAGCTGCTAGTTAGACAAGTTAAGTTGAAACAGCTAAAGGAATAAATGAATCAACCTGCCGGCTTCTCCTGCTCCGATGGGTACAACGTTTCCATTAGTTTGAGCAGCATGGATGTAATCTTGACCAAACCTCCTGAAGCAAGTCAACAGCCATGATGTGAGAAACACAAGCTTTCTAAAATGTGCTCACAATGTTAAAACGCTGATGACAAGTAGGTATACTTTTTTTTTAACCACACTCACCATCTCAATAACATTTGCTAATAAGCTTAAAACACAAAGTGCAGTTGGGGCAAATTTCATTGCAATCCATCCAACAGGTGTTTCACTGAAAGCCAAAGATGTCCACTTGTTGGTGGCCCAAGAATTAAAGTCATGGGATCACCAAAGTATATATTATGATCATTATCATGCAATCCATGGAACAGTTGAGATACTCCTAGACCTAAGCGGCGGGTTTGACTGACCTGCCATATCTAGCATCGATTCAAAAATAAAAACCCTTGAACACACATTTCACACATGGCTCAAGGTGTTTAACATGTAGTGAAAACACTCTGGTCGACCTGACGCCTGCAGAAAGACGAGACGAGAGCCCGACATATTCAACCTTTCTGTCGATATTTGATCCACACTGAAATCATCGATAACTCGACCGCGTTCAGTCACCCAGATACCCTGCTGCCATAATGTACCCTACATATTTGATATGGGAGCTATTTTTAAAACTTGGAACTTTCAACTGTATGAAAAATTGAATAGGACCACAGGAAGGAGGGAGCGAGAGATGGAGGGGAAGAGGCAGCGAGGAGGCAAGGACAAAGTGAAGGAGAGGCGAGAAGGTGGCAGAAAGAAAGAGAGAGAGAGAAAGAGAGAGAGAGAGAGAAAGGGATTTACTGTATGAGCGACAAATGTCAGAGGAAAGGGGAGGTGGTCGGGTGGAGGGTTGGCCATGTGGGAGGAAAAAGATTGTCAATGGGAAGATAGAAAGAGACGGTAAGTGACGGAGCAGAACAGAGGAAGCGAGAAAGAGATGACCTTTTATTGCCTTCACTCACTCAAGTAACATAACATACATACGACAGTGTGATGGAGCAGTGGGGAAGGAGCGGCAGTGAAAGGACGAGGCATTTCGGCTGCTTCTCAAACGCTTTGTTTTCAACCCCTGAAGGAATCTGAATATAGTGTAAATTCACCCGGAGGACGTTTAGAAATACAAACTAATTATATAAACACAGTTCTGTTGGAGTCCCAGAAAACGTCTGCTTTCCTTGAATTATAGCACTTTATATATTCTGCGAAGCACACTCGTTCACACCCCGCAAGGCTACACACCCTCTTGGTTAGTTGCGTGTCCATCATGAAGTTGTGTACGTGTTTCTCGGCCTTGGTCAGCTCCAGCTTCCTGGCTACCACGGCAACCACCAGAGCCGTACAGCCCGCACCCTGAGAGAGAGGAGAAGAGGGAGGGAGGGAGAAACAGAGCGCCGAGTCAGTCAGTTAGGAGGAGGAATTGGTAAATCGGTGGCTTTTGGCCGGGGAATTAGCTCAGATGATTGAAGGGAGCGAGGACAAATATGAGGAAGGGAACCGCGTGACAGAAGGAGGGGTGAATGGGAGAGGGGGGAGGATTAAGAGGGATAGCTCTGCTCCACATCAACATTTCCTCATGTCGAGCGGCACGCCAAGTCTATTTTCACTTCCAATCCATCTGGTGTGAGATCCCCTCTATATCGCCTCTATATTGAGTGGAAAAATATTCCCTTTATAGAAGAAAAACACATCAAAGATTGACACCACCTAATTTCTTTTAATTGGATCGTGTCAATCGGAATTACATGGTGTCAGTCTTTTCCTGTCACCGAAGGCTGGAGGCCTGCAGGAAATGTAAAAGTATGCAACACAGACCGGTTTGTCTGTATTCCAGCTAAACCCACATGGGACATACTGTACTGCAAATTCATTTGGGAGAGTGACAGCAGTCTCTCAACCAGAAAGACATGCTTGAGAGGAGAAGAGGAGCAGAAACACGGGGAGGAAGACAGACTTAATTAACTTTCAGATTAGACACTTTTCAACGGGGCTGTTGAGTGCACACAGGTTCCTCTGAAGGGGCAAGCACTGAGAGGAAAAATAGATAAAGAGAGGGAAAATGGAAGGAAACATGGAGGGCGGTTGGAGAGAGAGTGGAGTCGGGAGGCTCGAGTGTGTGCACCGAATAGGAGAACGATGGAAGGAAGGCAATGTTAATGAGGTCACTTATCTCCTGATAAGCAACACATTAAGATTAAGAGTGTCAAATGTAGGGTGAGAGAGAATAAAAAAAAATATAAAGAGAGAAAAAATAGTGTGTTAGAAAGCGAAAGCAAGGGAGCGTGCAACGTTCTCAAGCGTGGAAGAAATAGCCAAGACTCCGTCGTGCGCGCTCTGGAACGATAACGCAGGTTTACCAAAATACCTTTGGCTGGGTTCAGTAAAATGTAATGCGCAAGTGTGCATTAGTGCCCACGTCTATACACTCATCCACTCTATTTGTGTTTATTCAAAAACTATGAATAAAATATGATCAGGGCCGATGGAAACCCCTTCGAGTGTTCGTTCGTACACGTCCGCTTCGGGGTAAAGAGCCCTCGACCGATTGCGTCAGTACAGTATGTTCAAACACAAGCGCGCACGAATCCAACTGTGTTTACGCGTGTGCGTTTTTCCTCATTGGCCACAAACAGCGGGGTGTTGATTGGTTTGTCATTGCAGGCTATACGTGTGTATGTGTGTGCATGTGCTCGAGAGTTTGTTTGTGTATACGCCGGCATCCATTTGATTTCAGCAGGGCTTCCTGTGCAATCTCCACAGAGCGACACGGCCGATGATGGCTGTGCTGCTGTGATTTGTTTCGTACGCCCGGGTTTCCCTCGCTTCCTCCACAACAGCGCAGCAATCTGCGCAGCTGTCAGAGAAGAGGGGATCACCCATCTGTGCTCCTGTGTAACATCCGCACACACGACAGGTAAAAACTGTTTAAGCGTCATGAAGTGGGAAATAGTTTCAGGGTTAGCAGGCACACACAGAGAAAAGTGGGAAATATGTTTAACTCAACAAATGGGACATTTAATTTGCTCAATTAGAGAGCGCAGTAGAGCACTTAAAGGCAGACAAAAGCACAAAATACATTTGAAATGTCAGCTACTCTGGATCTCGTCAACCTGAAGACTCTTTTAGCACAGTAAACGCTGCACACAAACACAAACACACGATCATACGCTATCACTTTGCTTTAACCCCTGACCCCATTTGGAATTCATAAGCATTTTATAAACAGCTGATACATGGCTTATAACACATTATAATGGAGATAAATTGTCTGCTATATCTGCTATAATTAAGCAGATATAACGCAATTTATTAACACACACACACACACACACACACACACATATATATATATATATATATATATATATATATATATATATATATATATATATATATATATATATATATATATATATATATATATAACTGCGCCTATGAAGACATATTATATAATTATAACTGTTTCACTATATTGACATTTATCATCTGTTTTAACACCACTGGCCACCTTTAATCTAAAATACATGAATACATTCAACACGATCTGCTCCCAACATTATAATGTGTTAGAAACCATTTATCAAATACGTGTAAGCCGTCTATAAATGCTAAACAGGCGGTATATATATATATATATATATATATATATATATATATATATATATATATATATATATATATATATATATATGAAATACAAACATTGGGATTTAGACAACCCACCTTTTTGCTGTATATAAGAACATCAACATGTTGTGGCAGTTTACCACCGTCCACCCACTCTCAACGACACACAAACACACACAAACACACACACACATACACATCAGGTAGCCTTCATGTGTTGGTCATAGTAACGACAAAGTGAATTTCCTCGCTAAAACTCATTACAATATTTCTCAAGCAAGAACACAAATAATCATCTAGTGTTCTCTGGACTCACTCAAACTTTTATCCTTTTTAAAATGTAGATGTTCACTCATGACCTGATGACCCTGGCTCCCTCACCTTGTACTTGCATCCTCATTCTCTCTCTGATGGTCATTGAAAATACACACCCCTTTGGAAGAGAGACGTGAGAGTGTTTGTGTGACAGGAGAGGAGAGTGTGAGTCACACTGAGAGTGTGTGTCAAGCTCTGTGTCAGTGTTGTGTGGAGGATGCAGCCTGGAACTGTGGGCTGGGGATGTTCGGCACCCACACCCTAGTTTGTGTCCTTGTGAGTGTGTGTGTTACATTACAGTAAGAGCTGTACTCCAAAACACCGTTTATGTGATTCATCCAGAAAATGGAGGTCTGTCAGTGTGTCTGTCTTTGTGCATGAATGTGTTTATTCACACATTTAATGGACTACACGATAAAGAAAGTGAGATGACAAATACAGAGAGGCTGGACAGACACGGTGAGGAATATAAACACCGAAATTATCTATGTGACTATGATCCAGACAATGCTGCACTACAAGAGACTAAAAGTGAAATAAGAACATTCAGGGAAGTAACTAGTTGTGTAAAATATTGACAGAGTTTTGATTTTGAGAGATATGTTGAGGACTGTGTTGATTTTTCCTAAATAAGCAGTCATTAAACTGCCTGAAGACCCTTCCTCATTGACTTCATGCACACTTTGACATGACAACAGGACTGAGCATGCACGTCTGGAAATGGAGTACAGAAGATTGATGCAGTGATGATATTGGTAATAAAATGCTATTTCAGCCACTTCATCTTACCGTGTAACTTGACCTTAGAACTGTTTAGGGGTGCTTTAGAAAAAGTAAAGTACTGTTTTTTGAGCACATTGCCTTTATGTTTTATTCATTTTAACAAGCCCAGCTTCGCTACCGGCCTCATCAAAGCTTATGCAAAATGATTCCCACACTTTATAAAGACCTAAGAAGCCCAACTATTGCTTTATCTTGGTAATAAAAGATGACATTTAATTTCTCACGCGGACATCTTAATCTTTTCGTAGGAATGGCATTTTGAGAAACACATTGATGATGCAGTGCTAAATGCATTGCATGAGTCTGTAATACAGAAAAGTAATATTGCTCCACAATTAGGTTAAACAAATGCATCTTTCCCAACTCAGGTGAGCACACACTGTGAAGTGAATTTCATCTATTTAGCTGCACATAGTCTTCTATTACTCACTGTCCTCTCCCCTTTGGCAACATAAATCATGTGCCGCACGTGTCCCATGAGAGAAATATCACATGGGAACATATTATCATATTTTGAGCCCTATTTCTTCCTTCCTGGCCTAAAGAATCTGCAAAAGTAAATCTTATTAGCACATTCACACTGACATTTGAATTTACTTGACATTTAGCTTTAGAGTTAATACAAAATTAGAATTTTCTTGCATTTTAAAGGACAATTATTGCAATGAACTATTCAGAACAGGGTATGTCAAAGTGACGGCATGGAAAAAGGAAGTAGTTTCAACGTTATGCCAACGTTAATACATGAGTTGACCAAATGGATAATTTTCTCAAAAACTTGGGAAAGAAGGAGAAAAGACCAGAAAGGAGGGAAGAACACCTGACAAGTGATGCAAATAGAGGATCAGTCGGCAGCTTATACACTGATACTAACAGATGGACGGTAGATAGAAATAAATACATGCCCTCAGGGAAGGAGAGATGGACGGAGAGGAAAAGAGAGAAGGATAAACAGAAAGAGAGAGACGGAACTAGAGAGCGCCATAGTGGTACAAAGAAGAAAAATGAGAGCGAGGGAGAGTGGGAGGACATGGCACATTGAAAGGTGGGACCTTCATTATGCAATGAGGACAGACAGGGGAATAGCATGCACATGCACACACACACACACACACACACACACACACACACACACACACACACACACACACACACACACACACAACCCCTCTAGCATGCTCTTGTTTGCACGCCTGCACACCCAAAACACACAGAAGCACAGATGCAGGCTAATTCAAGGAGGATTGTCCAAATTACACAAAATGTTCTCCTGCAAATGACAGCATACTCTCTAATCTGCTGACCTTTGAACGAGGCAAGGGCGGCGCCGAGGGGAAGGGTGGCGAGAGCGGCGGGAAGAGAGGGAGGAAATGTACTCACCATGATTCCTGTGAGCAGACAGACTCCTTTGCCACAGTAGGTGTGAGGAACCATGTCTCCATAGCCGATTGACAAGAATGTGATGGAGATGAGCCACATGGCTCCCAGGAAGTTACTGGTCACATCCTGGGCATCGTGATACCTGAAGGGAACGCCGTCCGTATCCAGAGTATAAAGTCAGTCAATAGTACAATATAAATAAAACCAAAACAACACAACAACATCACTGGCCCACTGGTCCTGTCTGCAGATGTAGGCGTCAAACCTGAAACACGTGAGCTTTTTTTTTTTTTTTTTTTGCTCTCCAGAAACCGAACACAACACACAAACAGCAGCTCGTGCCGCCGTCATGTGCACAACACTGTTGCCGTAGCAACCGAATGTGGCGCAGATCTGAAACAAAGTTGCTTTCACAAAAACTAAAAACGTCAATTTTAGCTTTGGATGTTTGCAGTAGGGACACTTGCTCCGAGCGCACTGTTTTCCTAAAGAGGCACACTCTCTGAATTCACAAATGTGCTCCCTGTTTGAAGCAGTTTAATTGAGTCTTATATGATTTTTTGGGGGGATAATTTGGTTTGGAGAGGAGAGGAAATGCCAATTAAACTTGGATGTAGACCAAACAAAGGCTTCCCAGCAGCTGGGCAATGATGCATCTAATCAAGCTCATTAACCAACCGACATTCGTCCGTATTTCCTTGATTATCTCCAAAAGCGTTTGAATTCATAAAATGAATGGTCACTTTTTGCTTTACACTTGACGTTATATCAGAGATCTGACATCATTCAGAAAATCTGATTATGTAATTTAATTTGCAGTTGGAATTAGTGTTCCTTAATCACAGTGAGACAATGACGTCAGTATCCATTTCATATTCCAGCATCTGCCTTCTGGATTAGAATAATGTCAAAAAATGACTTTCAGAAATGCTTTGCAAGATTTCAGTTCCTCTCCTTGTTTAGCAGTAATAACCAGTGAATCAACAATTAATGAACAGTGAACAACACATCATCATATGTGTATGTTTTTCAGTATTCACTAATGTACGTCATCAACTGTACTTTACTGTATTGTGACTAGCTATGTTATCATTCATTCATATATTTATACACCAGTTTTTAACAGTTATAGTTGTTGAAAAATGATCAACTATAAATGTCTTTGTATCTGCGTGCTTAAAATGACAGTGTTGCCTACTGCTTATAAATGTAGAACACAGATGCTAAAATAAAGAGTTGTCTTTCAGGACAAAATGATATTGTGTATGGAGACATACGAAGTAACAACTCCGTCGCCTGGATCCAATTAGGTGTACAACTGGCGAGAAAGCCTCATAAACTGAAGTCTAAAGATGGATCATGTTGCACACATGTCCCAGATTATATTTCCTGCCAATTGAATTCAATTGCTTAGTTGAATTTCTCGTCCAATCGCAGTCCGTGACTCGGTCTCACGCACACACACACGCGGCGAATAAACACAACACATCCAAACGAAACCGGCTTCGCAACTGACCTCTCGCACACTCGTACGGTCCAGGCAGCGATGATCCACAGAGAGATGCTGAAGACCAGCAGCACCGTCCCGGGGCAGATAGTCATGAGGGTTTTCATTACAAACCGTGTGTTAAAATGCACCTGCAATACACACACAAGGACCCACACTCAGTACAGCACAGCTGCTGAATGACAATGTAATACGGTACACATTTTTCTTTTCATGTGTTAGCATTGCGTAGCTCTGAATCCTCATCCCGTTCACCGTTTCCCACCCAGACTTGGTGTCTTACTAATTAGTTTTCTGAGAAGCTTTTGATCGCGGCAGCTCTCGGAGAATCTCCGCCGTAATTGGAGTCAAGATCGGGGCTCGCCCTCTGACTCGGGTCAAGCGATACAGTGTCTTTGAGTAATTGGCCTATTTCAGTGTAGTTTTTTATCTGTGGCTCATTTGTCATCAACTTCTGGCAGATGGATGATCTGAGAGCAACGGTAGAGCCCTGGAAGGGTTAAGCAGCTGATAAATGAGTTGCAATGTTAGAGCCACACTTCAGTGGCAGCTTCACCTCCTCCACAGTGCCGTAACCTGCGGGTCAGAATAGTGCCATCACAGACACACTCACAAGCTGCTAAATTACCCATTCAACATCTACTCCATCTCTCCCGCCGTCCTCCTCTCCTCTGTCTTGCACATTGCATATTTCCACCACACGCCACATCTCTTCTTCCAGGTTTTTACAACAATGGGTTTATCGTTCAAAGTCGTTACAATTGTGGCAGCAAACATTTATTGCGTTGGATGGCACACATTTCTCCGCACTCGTGTCGCAATCTCATTCGACTAGTTTTCATGCTCCATTTGAACGGTACACAATAGCTTGCTCTCATTTCATGCTCCCATCTCACATTGTATTCTGAAAGATCCACCACAGCTTACATCTAAGTCTCCATCTCATGCGACAACAATGGAGAGGAAGGGCTTTTGAACTGGTTGAAGAAAGGAAACAGGTCGACTAGAAGGACGGACCTGATAGTTAGAGAGAAAGAGGCCAAGAATGAAAGGGACAAGGTGGACACAGATTTAATTCTGTGGAGAGCGCTCTTGACCTTAATACCTTTACAACCCCCTCTCCGCCTCCGCCTCGATCTCGCAAAAGCTTTGACAACCACACTATTTAAAGGCACAGGAGACATGCACACACCTGCAAGCACAAAACCCGTCTGACCTTATTTAGGGCCCCTATACTCCTGGAGGAGGCGTCTGTGAAGAGTTTGCTGTGCAGGAGCATCACCCTGGCGATGAGGTAGAGACGCAGGAACATGGGCACGCTCAACACCATGTCCAGGTCAGCCTCGGCCTGTGACGGCGCGTACGAGAAGGCGAGCCGCGCCTTCCACTGAAACTTAAAGTCCCCCGGCACTGGATGCACCGCCGACACCAGCAGCTCCAGAGAGATCAGCAGAACCCTCTCCAGGGTCATGGCGATGCGCCAGTCGTCCGCTCCGTTGTCGATGACAAACAGCTGGGAGGACAGGAAGGACATGAGGAGAGTTAAAAGAGGGAAGGAGTTTCACTTAATGCGCCACCGTGCAAACTTTTCATCATGATCCTCTGCTGGCACAGTCCACTCATCAGTACAGCTGACTAATCTTTTGATTTACGGAACAAGCAGCAATTTAGGGTGAATGTCTCTTTGCTGAGATGTAAAACACCATCCATCTAATCAGTAATCTATTCACTCTTTACAGGGACTTGGCTCCTTTTCGTGTAACCTACAAGTCATACTGAAATAAAACCAAAGTCATCTGAAGCGGCAAAAACAGGCTCCTAATGATAACAATCACAATATTTAAAAAAACAAACAAAAACAAGACCACTATATTTCCCCCAGTGTCACGAGCATGTGCTTAACATCGTTACTTTAATTGCAGTTTTCCGTCCTTGTCTGTTGATGTTTTGTATTCGTAATTGCTGTGGGTATTCTTGGTCTTGTTGCCAAAGCTGTGATAAGAGCACGGTTTCATTACAGGGGAGATCCTCCTTACGGCGCTGACAGGAACTAGGGTGGTAGGGGGGAAGGGGAAGAGGGGGGGGGGGGGGGGGGGGATGATGAGGAAGAGGCAGTGGAAATAGATGGATGAAGAGCAGAGGAAATGAGGAGATGAAGATGGGAAGTCAGTCAATTTCAGGAAGTGACAGTATTTTTGCCAGGGCAGTAGAATAATGATGAGTCCAACCTGTTTCTTCCATACAGAAATTGTTTTACGGATTTTCTAGAAATTCCTATCTGTATAAAACATGATGCCTCATGAAAATAAACTTGATTGTACAATATTCTTGACTGTTTGGTTCACATTGGCAACAGGATTGGATTTAAATTCAGCAGTGAAATTGCTATTGTAAAAATAGAATGACCTTTTTAGGCCTCAATTATAAATAAAAAATGTCAGTGGACGAGAGAGAGAGAGAGAGAGAGAGAGAGAGAGAGAGAGAGAGAGAGAGAGAGAGAGAGAGAGAGAGAGAGAGCACATCATCCTAGAAGGAAAGGCCAGGGCACAGTGAGAGAAATGAGGAACTCCCCTGCTGTAAATCAGCAGAGTTTACCAGATGCTGCCTGGAGAAGCAGACGGTGCTAACAATTGCTCTTTAGCACATGATTCAACTCGAGGGCTTTTAGCCCACACAAACGTTTATTTTGGAACACAAAAACCTACGATCACAGGTCAAACGTTAGAACAAGCGGGCACGACAGCTGCTCGGTGTCATAGCCACGAGTCACTGTCGGAGGGAAGCTCTGCCACTTCCTCCACCATCTTTGGATACGCACACTGCATGTTTCATCTTTTATCTTTACAGCTCAGCAGGAAGTAAGTGTCTCCCTTGTTCTGCTGTTGTAACACACGTAATAAACACGTGCGCACACACTTGTGTGGCCTACGCACACGCCTGAGTCATTGTGTAAGCCGTCATTTGAACCGAGGGTCAAACTCCGCCTGTATTCTTTAATGATTTTAGTGAGCGTGTGTGTGTGTGTGTGTGTGTGTGTACTGTACTTGTGTATTTGTGTGTATGCGTGAGTGAGTTTGAGAAAAAGTGTGCAGACCCAGCCTCGTCATGGTGACTGTTGCCAAGGCGACAACATCAAAGAGCAGCCAAGCTTAATTAGGATCCCCAGTGAGAGAGAGAGAGAGAGAGAGAGAGAGAGAGAGAGAGAGGAGTCAAAAAGAGAGAAACGCGGTGAGAGAGATGAGGCAAGAAGAAAGAAAAAGGAGGTATGGGAGAGGTGTGTGACAGTGAGGAAAGAGGTACAGAGAGGAAGGCACAGACAGGTTGTCTAACACTTGCAAATGTTTATGTGTGCGTGCGTGCGTGTGTGTGTGTCGTCACATTTAGGGACATAAACAGTTGCACAGTCAGATTGCAGAGGCTTGCATCCTATTTGGGGACAAAGTGCTGGTTCCCATGAGGTAAGCCACAAGATTTAAGGGTTATGTTTTATGCATGAATGTAGGTTTAGGATATTAGTTCTGGTAACTCTCTAGGAAATTAATGCAAGTCAACGCAGTGTTTTCCTAAGTGACACAAATGAGTTTGTGTGTGTGTGTGTGTGTGTTTGTTCAAGCCAGAGAGTACATGTGTGTGCGAACATGTATATTCATTCACACTTGAGAACAATTATTTTTCTCTGCATGTCATTATTCATCCAGGCCCGTCTTTTTTTTTCTCCGTCTACCTCCTTGTTCTTCCTCCCCACACTATCTCTGAATGACATTTCTCCAAATCAAAACAGAGGTGATCCAGTTTCTTGCCACTGAAGGAAATGAGCGGCTCTCCCTTCCTCCTCCCTCCGCCCTCTCCTGTCTTGTCCTCCCTCACGCTCCTGCTGTTGGTCTTTTCCTGGCTAAATCGCCATGAGGAAGGGATGAATAATTAAATTCCATTAGGAAAGTCATCTGTCAATGGGAGTGAGTGAGTGCCACTGGCCCTACATGGCTAGGACAAAGGGAGGGAATGAGGGTTTAGGAGATGAAAAGAGGAAAAGTAGGTAGGGATTGCCGATGATCAGTATGTACGTACGTGGATGTGTGTGTGTGTGTGTGTGTGTGTGTGTGTGTGTGTGTGTGTGTGTGTGAGAGAGAGCGAGTTCAAGCACAAACTGTCAACCTTTTCAGAAGAGAAAATGGAAGAAGGTCAGGGAAGAGCAAAGTTATATAAACTGGGACAAGAAGAACAAGCCCACAGGGAAAATGTAGAAGATCATGACAAATCTTCTGTTATTTTCTTAATTTTAACAAAACGGGGCATCGCAGGGCAGAGGGCGAGGGGACAAGGAAAGGCAACAGGAAGCGGACAAGACAGAACGAGGGCAGAACCAGGAGTGGGAAGGACTAACAAAAAGCAGGCCACTGGGAGAGTATGAAGGCAGAAAAAGAAAAAGTATAAATGTGTGAAAATGACAGCGCCAAAGATTTTACAGTGGAAGGTGTGAGGTCTAAGAGGAGACTCTTCACCTCGAGTGTCCTCTACTTTTGCATCTGCAACCTGCCGGATGGACTTGTCATGCCCCTATCTTTCCCTAACAGCCGTCTTTCCATCCATCCACCCATCCGCCCATCCGCCCATCCGCCCATCCGCCCATGCCTCGACCCCTTGCAGTGCCCGCGGCCATCGTACCTCGTAATCGCGTTAAGTCCCTGATTGCAGAAGCCTCTCATAACGGAACCAGACATAGTGCTGGCCAGTCTCTGCCAAGCGAGACATGCAGAGGCACACACACACACACACACACACACACACACACACACACACACACACACACACAGGCGGCCCTGTCGAGCTCTCAAAAAAAGATGCAGGCAAATCAGCCTCGAATCAGCATTTCTCATGGGGGAAAAAAACCCGAACCTCAGTCTGGGATGGAGACGGCTCTAATCACTGAAGAACACTGTGACGGAAGGAACACTGAAAAGCATGCAGACATTAACATAGTCACACCTCTTTGGAAATGTTAGGGTCCTACAGCCTGCAGAAAATAACTGTGACGAGCCAAACACACACACAAGCACAGATTCCCACAGCCAGATATACGCAAATATGCAAAGAGGGTGACACGCTTTCCTTGACTGTAATTACATCTCTGAGGGAACACCCTGGAGACTGTTTCTACACAGACAAGAGAGGAAAGGATAGAGAGAGGGTGACATGGAAGTGAAAAGGAAGTGTTGGAAAGTGTGAGAGATAAGGGAAGGTTCGCTGTTTCGGTGCGTGCACGCCTATGCGATGTTGCCTGATTTGCGACTAGAAAGTCTAAAAATAGCAACTGGGAGGGAGTGAAGAAAGGATTCCACCGGTGGTGTCTCGAGACCAGGAATCTCCTTCATTCAGTTGAAATATGAAAAACAAACTGTTCCTAAAAATGTCCAGAGGCTAGTAAGACACAAATTGCATCTGATAACATTTCTTTGAAAGGAGCTTCTCTCATGTCTAAGGAGGATGCTGTGGTTTATACCTCACTCTCATTTTATATTCCATTACAATTCCCAGGACGGATGTCCATTGTGCAGAGTCTGCAGAACATGACAGCATGAAATGTCCGCCCAAGTATGAGACATCTTGGGACTGCAAGTTCCCTTTAAAAGAGACAACATTTTTTTTTAAAACTAGTGCTCACTTTATTTTCCTAATACCATCTGCCTGCCTTGAGTGTCTGTGAGTGCCAAGCTGGTGTCTTCTTGATAAATAAACTGCATCTAAAATCCTCTAAAAGTAACTGAATAACAAAGTTCATGAGTGCTTCAAGTGCACTCATGGACTGGAGAAATATCCCTTTCTCACACACTCTCTGAGATTTTCTATTTGATTACTTTCAACAGCAATTCAATTATTGTCTTTCAAGTCGGAATTTCTTGCAGGTTTATAAGCTAAAATTAATCTTTTCATTCAGTTTCTTTTTGTTGGAAAAGTGAAACGTTTGTGTGTGTGTGTACATGCATGGACGTTCATGCATGTTACACAAAACACATAAAAGCTATCTGCAGGTAGTTTTTTAAGCAAACATTTAGCTTGGTTTTGGCCCATTTATAATGCATCATTCTGATTAGCCAACAAGGCCACTTCATCATTACAGCTGTCTCCAGAATGTTTCTCTTGGTACATCATAAACCAGCGATATTTCAATTGCCATTATTCCTGACCGATCTCATTCACTCGGGGACAATGTTAACTCAAAGTAATGGTGTGTGGTTGCACAGATTGGACAGTCAATCACAGCTCTCTCAAAATGCCTCCTGAGTTCATGTTGGGGATAACAATCTGTGCTCAAACTAATAATATCTGTACGATAATTGTCTCCATATTTCATCTGTTGTCTAAACACAGTAACAACAAATCAGAGAAGCAATCTTTCAAAGACGCAAAGAAAAAGTAAGGTTGAAACGCAAAGGTAAAAAATAATGTCACAATGTCAAGGGGGGTGATGAAACTACAATTACAAAATGCAGAGTAAAGGAGCTGCGATGGTGAAGCGCTGATCATTTTGGATCTGTTTCAATCATATTCAGAGCTCGGTTCAATGGGCAGACAAATGTCCGGTGAGCCGGGAAACGCACGTTTTCTCCTTAAAATGGCTGTGAGATGTTAACTTTTTCTTGCCTATATTATGCTTCAAAGAACATTGTCAAATAGCTTCCTGAGGTACAAAATGATTTATCACGGTCCAGCAGGAATATGGTATTGTTACCATGGTAACACTGCTAAAGTTACGACAATCCTGACTGTAATGATAATAGATGTTACCATCAGTGATGTTACCATCAGTGTTTCTATCACATGGTTTTTAAAATATCATGCAGAGGAGAAAGGGGAGTGTATACACACAGTATCAAATGAAAAATATGACCTGAGAAATACCACAATAATGAATGTACGATAATGTATCTTGTCTGGTTATACTGTTTCATATGTACTCCCCAAGTGAACGTAACCCTTTAAGAACAACAGGAGTTCATTTTTAACCCGTGCAACTCCTTGTTCACTGAAGAAACCTGAATATAACCACTCATAAGAAAACATCTGCTCCATGCGACACACATCTGATCCTGTAGATGTGAAGGAACAAACTGTTCTGTTAAGAACTGAAATTATTAATCCGCCACTGCTTTTAAATGAAATGTCAAAACTTTTCCACCGAGCCAGCAGGGTGTGATGGCCACTCGCAGTCCAATCTTGTGATTTTATGCAAATTGCACAGCA
Organism: Clinocottus analis; assembly: GCF_023055335.1. Lineage (NCBI taxonomy): Eukaryota > Metazoa > Chordata > Actinopteri > Perciformes > Cottidae > Clinocottus > Clinocottus analis. The sequence goes on along the minus strand of NW_027176251.1, from coordinate 5,842,211 downwards.
GAGCTGGAAGTACCAGCCGACAGACCAATAAGCACCTGAACGAGCACTTGGGAATTGTTATTTTGGTATGGAGGTAAAGGAAAAAAAATACATCATTCTTTTGCTTTAAGCGTTGTCCTTTAGTTTCAGCATTTCACCAATGTGCATGTCTGGCTGCAATAATGCAATTGGATGTTAACTTATACTGTATATACTGTTATATGAATGTATGGAATACCAATTGTCACAGTTCAGCTTCACACCATCCTCACTCCATTTGTCAGTCACTCCCTCCTCGTTAGTCTAACGCCCTTCACCTGTTCACTCACCTGCCTCTGATCATTAATCAAGCCCCTCTGTAGACTCCTGTCTCTCTGACACACTTTGCCAGATTGTTCTTCTGTTTGCCATGCCAGACTATCCAGCACTCGCTCGCGGACGGATCTCCTATTACGGACCCTGCCTGTCCCTGTTTAACCCGCTGGCCTGACTCCCGCTGAACCTACCTGCCTTTTCGATCCTGTAACTCTGCCTGCTGTTTCCGGAAAGTTTTAAATAAAAAGGTCAAAGATCCCTGGGATCTTGTGTGTTGCATTTGGGTCCAGATACGACCGGTTACATTGATAGACTGATGATCAAAATGTAGATTTAATACGAATCTCTCCGTAACATCAATGAAGAAAATTCCTATGATGAAACACTAACATCGATAGTTCATGTATCATAATTGTATTGAATTGTAAATACATGTAAAATTACATTTCGATTTCTTTAACAGGATAATAAAGGGTCTCAGACCCATCTGTGTCACAACACTGATACAATCTGATGAATTGGTAATATATGATGAGAAGATGAGGATTCTTAAAATTAGCTTGCTCAAAGAAGTATGTGAGAACAAAGAAAACATGAAGCAGAAGCCAACATGACTGAATTATGATTATAACTTTTTCCTGTCGGTCATGTCTTTTTTCACTGTAGCAAAACCATTTCAATTAAACACTTTTGCTTTATGTTTATGTCGGTTAGAGCATTTAGTTTGTACTGAGAACAATTGTCTCTCTTTAATAACAAGATAATTACTGTCGAGAATGAACAATAACTATTTTCTTTGATGGCAGTGAATAAGGGTGTAATCTGTGATGATTAAAAATTAATTCCCGACAGTCTAGATTGTTTGAGCAGAATTGGTTTGAGTTGTCCCCCTGACATTAGAAGAGACAGAGAAGATGAAGAGAGAGGAGGAGGAGGAGAGAGACGGAAGAGAGGGAAACATTAAAGGAAAAACTAAAACCAAAATCAGTTTTAGGCGGATAAAAAAGCAGGCGAGTCTTTAAACACAACAGGAAAAGGGTACAGGTGAGAAACTGAATGCTGAGTAACGAGGCAGGAGAGGAGTCGGGATGAAAGGATGTGAAACAAAATTGAATTGGGGCCCGGTAGAGGAGAAAGGAGACAGATCTAATCGGATAATGACGAAGAAGTAGCAGGAGAAAGAAAGAAAAAAAGACAGAAAAAGAGAAGCACACTGATGGTGGTCAACAGAACGTACTGTGAGATAAAAGACATGAGAAATGGAGAGCAGTGTGTGAGAGAGAGAGGTGGTATAAATGCCAGCTAATCCCGATACCATCAATCTGATCTCTAGCGTCCTCTGTGCAAATGCAGCCTATACGTGTGTGTCTGTGTGTATGCGCATATGTGTGTGTGTATGTTTGTGTGTGTATGTGTGTGTGCATGTAATATCCTGTTACATGCTGGGGCAAAATGCTCCAGCAGAGTGTGTCATAATCTGAGAATGCGATCTTTATTGAACAATGCCTTTCATTTCGCACAGCATTACTTCTCCTGGAGTGTGTGTGTGTGTGTGTGTTTTAGTTTGAAGCATCCAACAATAAAAATCAGAGATGAACTGGCTCTTCTTATGCTGCTCATGTATATAGCCTAAGTAAACAAGCTTGGTGCCAGCAGGCAGGTCCTGAATCATAACATCAACATGCATTTCATTAAACATGTGTATGGTATAGGTGCAGGCTATATAAGAAAGCATGCACTCCAGGATGCTGCGCACTATCAACTACTGCTTCCAACGCAGCAGACCCAATGACTCCTGTGTCACTGCCTTTTGCAGCTTTGCTAACTAGCAAGCTACATGGAAATGTAGGTTGTGTTTAAGCCCCCAGAAAGAGTGCAGGGCTTTGAAGCAAACGTTATATAGTGGCCATTGTGATGCAATGGGGCCCACAAAGAGTTACTCATAAAGACTTACATTGGGAAAGTGACGTCTGTAACTCAGCGGAAAATCTTTTGTGGTGAATTAACTTCCCAGTACAAACACTTGATGCCCAGATTTAAAGCATTAGATCTTTAGGTTGTAAAATGTACTAAAAACTGAATCTAGAGTTATTTTTATATTCCTTCGTTCATAGCGATTCAGCAACATTTTAGAGGATAACCCCAGTTTACTTTCACTCTTCTTTTTTCCATGCCCTTTGGTAATCATAATATTATATTAAGTTAAATGAATAGATCATAACTACGATGTATTAAAGTTCCTAATTCAACTTCCAAACAAAGCACAGTTGTGTACACTGCTTTTAGTCATACTCACATACTCACCTTTGTGCATTGGGGAATTAGTGTGGTCAACTATGGTGTCACATAACGTGATTGAAACCTGATTGTCTGACTGCAACTCCATGGGTTCAGTACAATGTTATCATAACTCATAGAAAAGACGGCCAAAACGCCAAAAATAATACTCAAGCAGTCATAAACCAGGATTGTCCTCTACAGCTAAGAATGTGGCTGGGCTAAAAATACTTATAATTTATTTTCGTCCTGACTTTAAAATCAAAAGTGATATTGAGTTCAATCCCAACATCACCTCCCCCACCTTGTCTCCCCTAACTCCTAACATCTCACCTCATTTAATCGATTTCTCAATGTTATTAAGTTATCTCTGTCTGCCTTATAGTATGAATGTTTCCTGACGGTGTTAGTGTGCCTGTCACGTGTGGCCGCCACAGTCTGCGTGGGAGGATGACTGCCTCTGGATGTGATTGTAACATCAAACTTGTGAGCAGAAGCCAGGGCTCTTTTATCAATGAATGTTTAGCAATATACACAAACACCCGTATAATCTTGAGTTTTATTACACAACGGTTGCACATTACAGACTGATTGCCAGCCTATCAGCCCCTGTTTATGTCAGTGAATAAGCAACGGCCATCTAGTTATTGACCCACGGAGAGCCTAAACCTCAGCGCAGAATGCATCTCCATCACAACTCCAACTGTAAAAGACATTTCCAGCAACATCCAATCTTTGATGTAATAAAAAAATGGCACAGCATTAAACTAATATGTGGTGAGATGGATGAGTGTTGCTCAGCGGTTTAGCTGGTGGGAGTAATAGCTGGTGTGGGGACACTCATTGGGTCTGACTCCCACAAGCCTCCCATAAATAGTCAATGTGCATCGATTGCAAAGGGCTTCAGATGAAAACCCTGGCTAAATGACCATGGTACCATTATATTAGTGAAATGACAAACATATCAAGAAGCATGAAAGCCTTTCTGATTGATTGTTTCAGCCCTACAAGAGGTTGCTGCTATGTGTGTTTGTGTGTGTGTTTTTATGTTTCTGTGTGTTACGTGTGTGCGTTTTTATGTTTCTGTGTCGATTCATCTGCTGAATGACAGGGTTGTTATTGGCCCAGTGTGTATTTAACATTCAGTATATCTACTCTATGCTAAGCCATGTAGACTGTTTTGTCAATCCCACTAAGACCCTCATTAAAGTTATTAATTGGCTGGAGCCAACATACACCTGGGTGCCTCTGTCCATCTCAGGAGCCTGAGGGACAGCAACATGATGTACGCTGTGGACAGAGCTCAGATGGGCCTCTGCTTAAATGTTAGAAGAAAAAGACTCAAAAAAGGTGAACGTATGAAAGAAGTATTTTGCTTGCTTTCTTACCAAGATTTAGATGAAAAGATTGATTGATACCACTCTGGTGCTTTCCAATATCAATACTACCATCCAATTTAAAAAAGGTTGAGTGTGTCCTAATGAATAGTTTTGTAGACTTTACCAGGCTGTTCTACTGCATCAAATTGCATTTTGCAATGTGCAAGCCAGCATGATTTCCTGACTTTTCTGACACACAATCGTCTGCCCAGTGGACGATACATCACATCCACTGAGAGAGCAGACAGATGAACCCTGATGGCAGCTCACTGACTATCTACGGTCTATCAGCAGGCGACACGACACATCCACTTTACAGCAAGACACACCCTGTGAGATGACTTCTGGGAATAGCATACTTATTTCAACCCAAACCATATTGTTTAACTATCCAAGTAGGTTTTTTTTGCCTAAACCTACTAAAACTCTGACCGTTTCGAGAGTGGCGTCCTATTGTACTGTGCACTAGCAGAAAGACTTACTTGGAGCCTCTGAATATATGAGCAAGAGCTTCAAAGTTCAAGATGCATTGTTATAAAACATGTCCCAATTATATGCATACTGCATGCAACAGTATGGTACTTTGTAAGAGCCGTTGCAGTGTGTACTGAAAGTAAAAAGAAAAGATATCAAATGTGTTAATTAGTGGGCTTCACAGGTGCACAAGCAGATTTGGTCTGAATAGCTTTTCACCCCTGCTTTTAGTCATACTCACAGACATGAGTGTGTATTGATTCTTAAAGTCTCAGCGATGCAAGCTGGTGAGTTAGTTTGTGTCCGTGCGTCAAGGCCTACAGATTTGCCTGCCTGTGGATGTTTGTGCATGTGTCTTACCTGAACTTCCCGAGCATGGTAGGCTATGATGAGGCCCAGCAGAATGACTGTGGACAGGCTGATCAGACACTTCAGGGCCAGAGAATACATCGAGCTCTGTAGAGAGAATTGACAAAGAGATTCTTCTTAAGGTCTAAATGTAAGGTCAAATTTGTAATTATGGTTGTTTTAATTTGACAATAGTACAATGACAAGACATTTATGAAAGATCCCACACACATTCTGTCAGGTTTAGCATAGCAGCACTGCCTCAGCATAGACAATAAGAACTAACATTGACAAAACAGACTACAAAACACTGAGCAGAAGTATCAATCAACATCACTGCTGCCGAGCTTTAAATCCTTAGCTTGTCTGGTTTCATAAGGCTTTTAAGATAATGCACTTGGGAACTTCCGGTCAATATATCTTATAGCACTTCAGTGGCTTCTTTCACCTGCTCACCTCACACACTAAGAGCATAGCAAAGTCTTATCATACGCCTTTATCATACACCTTATCATACGCCTTTATTATACACCTTACCTGTGTATAATACACCTATTATACACACATTTACAGAAGAAACATAACTACACCCATTCAATCTACATAAAGACATACAGATAATATAGCAGGAGGAAACTGATTGGATTGTTTTGTTAGCTGTTCTCCAGTGAGTTTGTGTTAATTTCAGAGAATATTTTCATTGTTACTTGCATGTTTGTTTGTAGATTCCAAATGGGAATAAATTCAAGAAAATGAAGCCTGAGTAACTTAAACATGATGTTAAAAGTTGTGCTAGCACGAAAGCGTGCATGTTAGCTATTTTCACAAAGCTATGGAGTACACTAAATAATGGCTTTGGACCACTTTGGACTGTAATATCTCAACAACTATTGAATTGATTGTCATGTAGTTTTCTCCATTTATAATCCATACAGATTATCCTACTGACTTTGGTGATCTCTCGACTTGTTTTGTTTTCTCTATTTTACATTAAATATCTCAGAAACTATTGGATTCATTGTCATGGAATTTGGTTCAGGTATTCATGGTCCCCAGAGGATGAATTGTAAAAAAAAAAAAGTAACTCCAACTACTAATGCAATTATCAAATTGACATTTCTGTTTATCCAATATGGTGTATAACTAATTACTTTTCAACTAACATTACACCTGCTAGCATCAACATGCTAGCTGTATCATTGGGATTGTGTTAGCATGCTGACGCTGTTGTGCTGAAGTAAAGCGTACTGTAAGTTGAGCTTCTAGCATGGCTGCAGATCATGATAGCATTTTGATAAATACACAACACTCTAATCCTATAACAAAACAACCACAACGGAATTACAACAAGTCATTTTCTTAGACAGCAGGTCTCTGTAGATATTAGCTCACGTTCATCAAACAGGAGTAACAAGTAATCTGTTGGGGACTATTTTCAGCAGTGGATGAATATGTCTTTGGCTCTGTGGTTAGTATCTACAGCAGACTGTGTATGAAGGTACCAAATGTAACAGTGTAACTCTATGGCACAGAGGAACAAGATATATCAGGCTTTGGTAACACAGCCGATGCTTGCTAATGCCACTGCTGGCGTATGAGCCAACAGGGATTGGACCCAAACGCAGACAGTAGAGGAGGCAGCAGGAATATTGGAGAAGCACAAGTATGGATGTGCATACAGGTATCAAGAGTTAAAGTGAGGCAGTAGATCTGAGAGGCAGACACGCAACATGGAGCACGAAACTACATTGCAACAATGACAAACCGACAATGAACAAAGCAACAGGTATTTTGATCTTGTCATAGGGAATAGAAAACAGCTGGGTGATGCTGGGTGAGGCAGCTGAGGAGGTGGGGAGCCTAGGAAAGCCAGGCAGCGCAGATGAGGGAATTGGGAGCAGGTGTGTGCGTGTGTGTGTGTGTGTGTGTGTGTGTGTGTGTGCGTGTGCGTGCGTGCCATGTTAGACGAGAGGGAAAGTCCGAGGACATCTAGTGGATGGAAGAAAAAGGGCAATGGAGGGGCATTGAAGAATGAAGGATGTGGCGGAAGAAGAGTGACAGAAAAATATACTTTGTTGCTTTCATTTTGCTGCATAATATTTGTGTTCTACATGAAAGTATTTATGAGAAAAACTGTTTCAATAAATACATTGACGTGCAATGACTGACATCAATTATTTTTTTTTTTCAATGCCCCGGTAGGTAAAGGCTTCTAGTTTTTCAAGCTTGAAACTATATCTGCGGTCAGTGCTTTAGTTTCTAAAAAGCCACACTGGCTGAAACTATTCATTTGTCTACGTTAGATCAAGGACTAGGTTTTGAACTGCGGAATATAATCCAAAACATAATAGAATACACCAAAACCCCAAAGTGCATTAATTCTCCAGATCACGAAGGCCGTGTGACAAACTCAACTGCCTGCTGTTCTCTTCAAGAGGAGAGTTGAGCAAACTGAAGACTGCAACCTCTCAGATCTTATATTTCTGCTGATAAGTATTCATCGCCAAACACACTCAAAATCTGAGAGTGCACTCTGAGTTTAGACATATATTACTCAGCCTTCCCTTTATGGCATTATTGAGCAGAATCTACATTGCCTTTTAGGTTCATGAATATATATTGCAAGTCAGCCTCCTGGAAAATAGAGCGTGTTAGTTTGCTCCTGTGTTTACAGAGGGTCTCTGCAGATTCTCCTCAGCCTTAATGGCATTAATAGAAGGCAATAAGTGAGTGTTGTTCATTTATTGCTCATATCAATGTGGTTATGGGTCACTGCTACGGGCAGAAACATGTATCACGACAAACTTATTTCTATTTAAATTTGAATTGCTCCACTTGTATATTTGCATGGAAAGCTGAGTTTGAGTCACGTGGCTAAATTCTAGTTGTTACAACTGTGGATCAAATATCGTTTCGGAGCTGAATTGAATTTCATCATATTACATTCAGTTTCAAGTTGAAATCAGTTTCAAACTACTAATTTGAAATTCAAAGTGTGCACTTCAGATTTAGCTTTCAATGCAATTATTCAAATTAAACAGAAATACATTATTCAATAATTCAGTTTTTAGGGGAAATATCATTTAGCTTTGGCTCTCCACTCTTTTGGTCTCTGCTTGCTCACAGTCTTTCCCTGTCTAGGTCCGTTTCTCCTCCGCTAACATCTCATTTGTACTCACTGAAGCAAACTAGGTGCAAAGGAAGCCAACATTGTTGTGCTAATGAGAAAAATGCCAACTTGTATTTCAGCAGCGTATCTGTTTGAACACAGTCACACCGGTGAGCTGAAATGTGATTCGCTTGAAGTTTTCTCTCTCTCTCACTACTCTTACCTCCAGCCGTCTGTTGGGCGCTCAGTTTTTTTTCTTAGTCCTGCACATCACACTGTGAAGAGTACTTTGTCTCTGCCTGTTTCCACTTCTCTACCGATGACTCGACTGTGACGGAGACATATGCGCACACACACTTGCCTTTTTTTGTTTTTTTGTTTCATGACCACTGAGAATTGTTGATTCTAATTAGCTGGCAGGGGTCCATTAGTTTCTAGTAACTAGAAATGCAGTTGCAGTTAAGCATCTGTATTAAACTCTAGTTCAACACAGCAACAGTGAGGCGAAGGGTTTGTTAATACATCAGGCATGTGGACAGCTGCAGACTTGCATGTGTAGGGCAGATGCACACACACTTATTTACGTTCTACAATCTGTGGCACCAGAAAACCAGATGTTGTCGACCTCACAACCTCAAGAAGAAGGGCCCTTTGTTATTTGCATTTGGCTGAACAATAGGGAAAAAAGTTGTATTACAGAAAAACATTGGGTTTTAGTAAAAAAAAGATTATACATTATTTCTGTGACCAGTGAAAGTTCTACATTTTGAGGGGAAATATATGTTCTTGTTCTTGCCAAGTCTTAGACAAAGTAAATCGATACAGAGAGCAGAGTACTTTCCCGACATCTGATTTGATCATGAGCTTTTTTTAGTTCAATCAGCACACACACAGAGACAGAGACACAAACACACACACACACAGACACCCCAAGTATAGTATGTCGATTTGGGTTTTCCCCAATAGTCCGTACCTTCACATTCTTGTCACAGATGTGAAACGATTACACGTTGCTTATCAACACATTACTCACGTAGTGATAAGTTTCTCACTACATGTGTTGGTAACGCCTTTGAAGGTGTGTGTGTGTGTGTGTGTGTGTGTGTGTGTGTGTGTGTGTGTGTGTGTGTGTGTGTGTGTGTGTGTGTTGTAATGAGTTAGCCTTGGGGGTCCCTCCCTGTCAAAGCGATGCCTTCTTGCAATCAGTCTCCAGGGAAACAGGCAGCAGACTGAGAAGCCATGTCACCTTAGCAGGATAAACACACACACACACACACACACACACACGCCTTTACAGCCCTACACACTCAATTAAATCCAGACAAAGGGAGAGGTGAATGCACACACAAACACAGACACACACATACACACACACGCATGGCGAGACACACACACACACACACACACACACACACACACACACACACAGTAGCAGGTGCATCCATGAGTCCTAATTTGACAGAGCCCAATACCTAAAATCTATAGAAGTGTACACACAGACGAGACGACATATCTCGTTCTAACACACCCATGTCTACCAACACACACGGAGCGAGGTAGCCTAGCCTTGTTAGGCTGAAAGAAATGAGCATATTTGTACCTGTTAGTATAGCAAAACCTGTGGGATTTACCGTCCCTTAGAAGGCTGTGATGTAAAAGATGAAGGGAGAGTGGAGAGAGGAGGAGGTGGAAGAGAGGAGGAGGCGAGCAGCGCAGAAGTGCTGAGATGGCTGATCGCTCCTTTAGAGAATATGGTGGCAGTTGGTGAGTTTAATTCCCTAATGATCTTCATGTACTGGCTGAGAAGCAGCATGCGGCCATTGTAAGTGCCTTCCAGTGAAAGGTCTTGAAAGGTCCCCGGCATATGTATGTAAGAAATGTCATAGAAAGGGGAGCGAGGTAGCAGAGGGGGAATGTGGGAGATGTTGTAAGCCTGCTGAGATGGCAATTTCACTCTGGAGGAAATAGAAACATATTTAAGACTCGCCAGGGAAGAAACATTAACACCCCCCGTAAGTGAGAAGAAGGAAGGAAGAAAAGTGAGAGTGGAAGCGAGAGCTGCTGCCAATCTGTGAAATCGTCGATGCTTGTGTTGAGAAGTACGTGGGCACACGCTCACACATGACACCCCGTC
>NW_027176251.1:5697196-5827196 GCF_023055335.1 Clinocottus analis | reverse complement strand
GTTACTCCTTGAGTCCCGTTTGAGTCAGCTGCCCAGTCAGCCGGTCTCAGTGCCTCTCTCGCAGTTGTGTCCTCTCACATCTCTCAATGCTTTAATCTATGCCATTACATGTCATCTGTGTTACACTGACGATAGCCAGAAGGACGGTGCAGATCCTCGGGCTTTCTTTCGCAATGAGATCAAGCTGAGAGACTAAATAATAATTCCACATCAGTCGTAGCAGGGGACGTATAATGTGGCTGTGTGTTTGCCCCAGTTAACCATAAGTTGGCTGAATTTGATTGATCCAAAACAATAACCTACTTTGAGTATGATATAACCAGACACCTTCACGGCCCCCTCCTCCCTGTCCGTCTCTGCCTACCTCCTACCTCTTCTCTCTCAGTCCCTGTCCCCCAGGTTTGTTGTGTTGAAATCACTGGTTGGATGAAAATAGACCACAACACTTTTTCTTTTTCATGTTGTCACGGCCATCCCGTCATCTTTTCGCTTCACCTCCTTTCATATAAAGTCCCTCCACAGGTCCCTCGCTCGTCTCGCTAAATTGTGCGTCGCTCCCCACAGATGTTGCCTCCGTCTCCGCTCCACTTGATGGGATCAGTTTCTCTCCTTCTCAATCACCGGGGATCTCTCGACGGTGCCCATTTCGATTTCGTCAGTGACAATCGACTCGAGGTGATGAGGAATAATCCATAGGGACGGGATTAAATCGGTCAACCTGTGGCTGCACGTCAAAGATGTGCAGCGACATAAAAACCGGCAGGAGAAGAAAAAAAAAATGTGCCAAAGCTGGACGTTAAGTAGCAGTCACCAGACGAGCGGGGAAGTCTGCGATTTAATATGTAGCTCCACCGACTTCTGCTCAATCTACAGCTCACTGTCTCCCCGGATCTGTCTCTCACTCTCTCCTCCAACTTATCTCCTCTTTCTCCGCCTCCAGACTGCCGCTCGTTCTCATTGGACGGAATCAGAGCAGCGAAATACGCGCTGAAAACAGGTGGCAGGGTTTGTAAGATGTAGGCGCCTCACTAATGTCTCATGTATTGTACGCGGGCTATTTGGGGGTATTTATGTAAAAACATGATTACCTTCGTGTTAGAAAAGATGTGATCAATTTGGTACTTGCAATTACTGCTTCTGTAATACAGGCCATATGTTATATTGCGATGCATATGGCACCTGCACAATGACACTGGTGGTAAAACACAAGAATTTAGAGGATTATTTTTCCCATAGCAGAATGAGCACGTTTGTGAATATGTTTGGAAAACAAAGATATATCTTCTTATTACAAAAAAACAACGACAACAAACCAACCTGCTACACATGACGTAGAAGGGTGTGGACAGAAGCACCTTCAGCTGGGAAAGAGCTGCCCATTTCCTGTTTTATGATTGATAAATACAGTGCCAGAATTGCTGGTTTAGAAACTTTGGACTATTATAGGACGTTACATTCTTTATTTTCCCATCTGTTAATCTGGGCCGCGTGCTAGCAATTGCTCTTGAAAAGTGGAGTTGCATACGTTTACATTGAATATTAGTCTGCTCATGAGATTGGCCGAATAAGAAAAAAAGAACATAATCAGCAGGAGATGGATGTAACAGAAGTTTTCCGTGATGGATTTTTATGTATTTAATTCCTACCAGACTAATACCTTTATAATTCTAACTTTACAAAGTCTATACAGAATAATCCTGCATAATTAGATTATGCTACCTGGTCTAATCGGTTTAAAATTGTGGGTTTCCCTGTGCGTTGTGTGCACGCTTAATCGGATAAGCGCTAACGCAAAACCGAGCTGGAGTGGATTAGACTGATACCATATATCAGGTCAACCTATCCTGCGATTATGAAAGTTAGGAGACATCAATAAAGCAAATCGTGTAGTGTGAAAGACATTTAAGATATTTAGACAACACCACATATGGCAACACCTCACTCAGACTCTAATGTGGAAGTAGCACAGCCAACGGTCCATTTATGACAACATGTATGAAAAGATCCTCAGTACATTGTTTAATCTGCTGTCAATATAATCAATTTGGATTTTAATATGTTCATTTGTTTTTGTCCAGGCCTATTTTGTTTCATAAAGCCCCGAGACGGGTTCCTGCACTGAATTTGACAGCGGATTGTTTCATCCATTTCTTCCTCATTACAAATGAACACAGCGATGAGTTGTTTCTGCCTTGAGCTGATTCATGATGGGTCAGTGATGGAAAGAGCCAAGCTGTTACATTCTTCACAGAAAGGCCTCAGGAGAAAGGTGAATGGTCAGGTTCACACTTTCACACATCAACGTCATTTATTTAACATTATTGGGGACAAAAGGGCAGAAATTATTTGACCAAAACATGTCTAGTTTATAGCCTATAGTTTTGTATTTGTTGGACTTACTTTTGGGGATACATTTTGGTTTGTCGGCCAAAACCCGATGTCGAAAGATGTCACACAATCCATACAATAATCAAGAAAATACACTGAAGATTAATCAATGCTTAATGCTTAATTAATTAATGAGGTGTTTTTCTATTGCGTTTCACTGCCTCTCAACATGTCAATGGCGAGCCTGTGGCTTGACAGTTCATCGTGCTAACAGCATTAACAATGACAACAGAGCTAACAGAGCTGTCAGTGTTTACCTGAAGGTGGGTAAATTACTCCACTATTGCATAGCAAATAGTGGTTTGCTGTTATATTAATGTTCAAAGTGTTAAAGACAAAACTTTAATCTTCTTGAAGCAGTTTCTTCACAGCCGTTCTGCCAGCAGGAGATTTGATAAACACAATACAACAAAGCACCGTGAAATGAAGGAAAGAAAGCCGTCCAGAGGTCCAGAGGGACATAAGGACTGACAGAAAATAGGAATCATGGCAGCATATATATTTCGCTGGTCTTAATGTTGTCGCCAGAGGTTCGAGGGCAGCAGAGAAAGATGGAGACCTTGGAGCAATGAAATCAGGGGGGAGTGACAGAGAAGTAATGATGGGCCCTTTGAATGTATACAGTTCGGCCCTGAAGCGTACACAGATGTATAGTGTGAGAAATATGTAAACGAAAAAGTGAATAATAGAATACAAAGAGGAGTAATAAAGTGGTATAGCAGTTGCTATACCAACACCATAATTCATGAGTCCTCTATCTATTTTCCCTCTGAGTTCACATAAAAGCTTGACGACAGGAAATTATACCACATACAACTTTTCAGTGAGTAATGTGTAGGAAATGTGAGCATTCGGACAAGAAGCTTCAGAAGTGAAAGGAGAGAAGATTAGATTCTGACCAAAAGGACAAAAGACACTCCCACCACACACACACACACACGCACTAGCACACGCACACACATATAGACACTTATAGACACAAAAACTAGCAATCATTGCATTTCCAGCACAGTTCTCTCATTCACCATTTCTTTCAAACCTTTTCACGTTCACTATTATGAGTTTCTTGAGAAAATCTTTGCTTTTTTCCTCTCACCTATTCTTAGCTGTAACGTACCCTCTCAATAAACCGGGGCTAGGAAGTATTAAAGTCTTTTATATAATATGATAAGTTTTAAATTTTGGGAAATACATGTTTATTCTCTCTGAGACTAGATTATGAGATTAATACCACTCTTATGTTTGTAAGGTGAATGTTAGCTTGTTATGTTGGCTTAGTTTATGACTTAGCTTAGTTTAGCACAAATACTGGAAACGGGTGGATCCAGCCAGCATTGCTTTCTCTAGGAAATAAAATATGTCTGCACGCGTTGTGTTTTTGCTACACGACAATGTGTGGGGAAAAAAAAACAATATTTCCCTCAGATATAAGTAGAAGTATGAAGAGGAATCAAATAGAAATACGTAAAGTACAAGTACCTTGAAATGACTTTGGCTTACTGAATAAAATAACCACCCTGACGAACTACAAGGTCAGTCAATGAAGAAAAGAAAAAGGAAAAGTAGATATTTCTTCTTCTCTTTCTCTAAATCATACACCTGTTTCCAGGCTTATGACAAATGCCCGAGAGGTGATGAGTAAGTGCATTGCATAGCTGCATGGTTCTTCCTAATAGACCACTGGGCTTGCCCCTCTCCATCAGACTTGCTCTAAACGCTGCTGAACACCGGCTCTATTGTATCCTAATGGCTCAGATTGCATTAGGGGCCTGGAAGCTGCGCGGGCTAACCCACAGCATAAAAATGACCGCCATATGCACAGCAAACAGTCCTCTGATCGGCTGCCTGAGATATCAAATACAGAGAGCGGGAGAGTGTGAGGGGTAAAAGTTACAGTTGAAGAAAGACAGTTGTGGAGGGGAGGCAGCAGAAAGCTGTGGGTAATGCGTCCGCTTTAACTGGCGAGCAAGCAGGAAAGAACATCTCGCCTCCAAACAACTGTGCCCTTTTAATGAAATGACTGACACACATCCAATAACAAGTCAAAATGTCTGCTGTGAAAACGGTCCATATGTGGAAGCGTTTGAACAGTTCAGGAATGAACTGCAGTTTTACCGCGTCAGCGTAATAGCAAAGTGTATGCTGTCGTGGTGCTAGAGTACTTGATGTGTGTTTGTGTCAGCTCTCTGCTGACTAAAAGACACCAGTCAGCAGCAGACTCGTGACACTGCTGGATTTTTACTTGAACACACTTTTCCGGACACTTTAACAGCCAGGTGCTAGTCCTGTTTTAGGTAAGAATGGATAGCCATTCCTGTCCTGGAGTCTCTGATGGCGACTAGAGCCCAGAGAACTCAGCTCCTGTATCTTTGTGTCAAGTGACCTCTGAGTTTGAAAGACGCCTATTCATTGTTCTAACCAGGCTAGGTGAGCAATTGTGTGAGCAATCTTGTTCTGATACGTCGTTCTGCTGCTTTTCTAAGTTTTGGTTTCCCAGATGCAAAACGCCCTACACAGATTTTCTATGGGAATTAAGGACTAATGTTGAAGACCACACATTTAATAAGAGATATCAGAGAACAACATGAAATAAAGCTACCCGGCTAGATTCAGACTGTTAATGTTGCAGTTCATGCTTGGGGCATTAAACCCCATCGGGCTGAATGTGGCTTGGCACCTTGCTAGGACGCCAACTAGCTATGTAGGAAGATGGAGTACCCATTTGCAACCCTGTCTACTAACCTCTGATTGATTGATTTTCCTTCAAATGGCAGAAACAGGCATCATCGAGCACAACAACAGACCGATTTAAATCCCTCAACAAGCCTAAGATGCAAGCACAAATCCAGATGACTTCCCAGAGGCTACTCTTGCCCTTTTCTGAACCTTGCCACAGATCAACAATGCAAAGCTCTTCGGCTCGTCCACCAGCACCACGCGTTCTTCTGTTGCTGTAATGGTGGGGAATAATGCGTTGTGAGAGGTCTATGTCCTGTTCTGCGTTGTCATTGTTCTGAGAGGCCGCGTCACATTTAGGCCTCTCTTAATGTTAATGTACAAGTAGCTGGGAGTCAAGGTCTCAAGCCTTTTGATGTGCGCTCTGTCACCCTTGATTGAAGATGCAATTGGTTAAATATGTCGGCGAATGCTAGCAGCTGTCCTGATGCTAACATTTAGAAGTGTTCAGAAGCTAATTACAGTTTCAAACTGTCAGCATGATGGTAGAGTTTACTCTTGGTTGATGTTTGAATGTGTCTGCCTGAGAGATGACTGCAATACTCCTGGGTCAGCTGTCTCCTCTCTCTCAGCTAACTGACAATGTCTGATTCCTGTCAGACGTTTTGTAACACAGTACTCCTTGAAAGAGGTACAATCATACGGAAGAGTTGATTTACTAGATCTAATGTACTGAGCCATAATGGTAAACGCTAAATTACCACAACTGCATTTTTTTAAGGCGCTGTACTGTACAATCACTGTAGTCTCCAATTTATCATAATTGTTGTAGAATTAAGGATGCATCAGCTTTGCTGTACAATAGCACATGTGGAACCACCACCATGATATGTAGCTACCAAATGTAAAAGAGCTGAATTTAATATTCTGAACATTAATATAGCAGTAAATAATTATTTGCTAAGTGAAGATATAGTGGAATAATATCTACCTGAACGGAGAAGGAAGTCACTATCCCTCTGTGTGCATCGATATCCAAGCTTGTCCTTTCTTTGTTCACACAAACCAGCTATTCATGCTTTTAGTGCGTGCTTGAGCACTAAATACTAGAAAGGTGGTTTCCGATTAGGTGTGTCTGCAACAATCACTGCTGTAATGTATTATTGAATGATTACAAGCCACAACTGGCTAACCCAAGAACTCAACTGTATCAACCGTGTTTTTCCACTTGCACGTCTCACAGCTATGCTCTCATCTTAAACAGATGGCTGGACTGATCTATTTTTCGGCAATATCAATAATCATCATGTTGATGCCTAATAATAAAGCATGGGATAATAATGCAGTTAGCTGTGTGTGTAGTTCCGTTAGCTGTTAGCTAAACACAGCGTCCAAAACTGTGAAAGACAGCAAACTGTTTCCCTCCACTGTGGGTGCAGAGTAGTGGCTGGGGGTCGACTGTGCACTCAGCTGTGTTACCACTGGCGGTCCCGACAGATGGCGGCCGGTTAAGAGTTGCGCGTGAGGAGTCACCAGCCAGTCAATGGCGGTATAAAACTGTTCAAAAAAGGTGTTTCATGAAAATGGGAAAAATGTCAACCACGAGACGGAATTAAACATCTAGCCACCCAAACATATTCTGCAGTTTGCTGCAGATTGGCCGTGGACAGACACAAAATGTTCGCGATAGCATGATTCTCCTGGCAGAGGAAAAAACAGAAAGGGTGACAGTAAAATCGAATAAAAAACTGATGAAATTCATAGTTTAGCCGGGACAGTAACATATATATTGGTTTACTTTCAGAATTCATTATGAATGTACACAATTATACACATACTGTACAAGTAACATCCCCACTAGGCTCCATGGCTCCTGTCTGATGGCCATTTCTCTCCCCACTGAGCCTTCAAGTATTCCCTCCTTCTTTTCTCTCATTTATTACCATTGAAGAGCATTGAGTGCCTCGTTTAAACCCCTCAGTCTGGACTAATATTTCACTCCATCCTTCCCTCTACCGTGCTTTACTCTTCTTCTTCCATCATCAGTCTTGCCCTCCCATCATTCAAACTCATACCCATATGAATTCAACGTGATGGGTGGAGATCCCGGTTAAAACAAGCCCTCACTATTGCACACAGACCATTTGGATAGCAAAAACACATCCATATGTTTACACATGTATATATCATTATTACCAGCGCGAAGGGTAATGTCATTGATTAATTTCTTAGTGCAAGCTGTAATCATGTGTCAGCCAACATATTGATAATGCTGGGATTCCACTGCTGGTCAGTCTCCTGTAATGAAACGAGCCATAAATGCCCCCCGGCATTAACAATACACTTACTTACAAGGCGCTACACCGATTGGCTGGCAGTATTGCTGCCATAATCCTGTCCCCGACAGAAATTGCTGTTGAACCGAAGACAATACCGGATCTAATGCTACACAGAGCCGATTCACAATTAAGACACTGAATATCACACCCAATGACAGCTCAGTATTACTGCATCCCATTCAGACACTGCTGAGACAGTGTGGAGTATCATGAGGCTTTGGCAGCACATAACTATCATCTCAGATAGAATGGACCAAGAATACACATTTTCAAGCTTTTTTATTTTGATCCTCATCTTCATGACTATGAGCTGCTTCACATCTTTTATATTTTGTTTATATCACATACCTGCTTACAATCACGACCCAAATAGTCTGTTTTTTTGTTTGTATATCTTGTATACATCTGGTTAGATGCCATTTGCAGCGTGCCATGATAATAAAGTTGAATCAAATGTACAACTCTGACTTACACCACCCGAAAAGAAATAGACGTAAATGTCAGACGCTTGAAAAATAATGGAATGAATTTAAGGAGTCCACGCAATATAAAGTACTACTTCATGAGTAAGACAAATGTCACTGATGAACAGATCGAGTATCACCTGGGGATGATTTCATGTAGCCGTTCGCCACATGCAGACACCCATACACCGCCCGCTGCCCTAAGGTGAGGACATGTTTCCATCTACTGATCCTTTGGAGCATTGCAATAGGCTCTTTGGAGGCCCGGCTGGACCTAAACGCCACCCTGAGGAAAGGAGCTCCAGCTGTAAACATGTGCATGTCATACCCACTCAAACTGTCAGACTAGAAAATATTTTCCCGTCATCGTTTTTGCATTGATGTAATTGAAAACGTTATCTTGGGCAAATAAATAAAACAGTATAACAGATACTGACACTCACTTTTTAATCATTTTCTTTAAACATTAGTAAAAAAAAAATGGCATATTTCTTTGCAGTTGAATTAAAAACAGAAATAAAACTGTAGATGATTTATAAAATATATACATTAAAATTATACAAATACATACACACTGACATATATACATCTTTATACGAAAACATCTGTTTGCATACAGTGGGGTTCAAAAGTCAGAGTCCACTACCAAAAACTTTACAGTTTCATAACTAAAACTAAACAAATCGAGATGTTCTTCTCTTAAAGCTTCATATTCAAAAACAGAAGTGCTGGTAAAAATCTAATTAAGGAAATCATTAAAAACCGCAAAGAAATACTAAAAATCTGTACTATGTTTCACCTGTAATTCCTAATACATTGGGTGCTAAAACTTGATAAAGGGTCGACTTGTTTTTAAGTCAGAGTCCAATGTCTTTATTCAGGCTCCAACAATAGCATGAATCACTGCTGAAGACGGTAACAAAGTCCTCAATTAAAACTTAACTTCAGGGCTTCAGAAGAAGAGAACTACACATAGCCCAAAGTCAGGTGCAACTATAGAGGCTTATCATAACTTTAAGTTTAAAACCTTTTTCCAATCAAAACAGTGGCTTTTTTAATCAAAAGCAAATACAAAAAATTAAAAAAAGATTCCGTAGTTACCAGACCTCAAACACAACAAGCATCTCATCTGAGACATATTGTAACATTAAGCTAACGGTACAGCTCTGATCTTAAAGAGAATTCAGAAATTCTAACCAAAAACAAAAATTAAATAAAACATAAAAACTACAAAATGCAATACTTTGAGAAATGTGTTTAACTTTCCATTTCTGTTGGTTATGAGTTTCTGGAACTGGGTTAAGGCTTTTGGACTCCACTGTAACATCTGCGTGGTCATGTATTTGTATTTACCCAATGTATATATTGCACCATCCATCTACATATAAAAAAAAACGACAAAGACCAGACTAAACACTTCGACAACAAAACTGTCCTCACGTAGCAGTCCTCAGAAACTGGCCATGCAAGAAAAAAAAGCCTGTTTGTATAAAGATGAAAAAAAAAGAAAAATACAAATTTAAACGTGTCACAGGACAGTTGATACTCTCCAGGATTAGATTGCATGGCCAGCTACCTATAAACATGTTTGCCAGAAGTGAAGATAAAAGTAGAAATAAACAAGCAATAAATGAAATAGTTTACTTCTTTGAGTTTGACATCATAAGTCTATAAAAAAAAAGAAATTATGGGATTGATCAATGATCCACTCTGACATATGCTATTGGTAACGAGAGTAACAACATATGGATGTCTCAAACGTTTAGTCAATGATCAGCGTAAAAGTTGGCATCGGTGTGATTTTGTCCATTGCAAGCTGTGTTGAGCAAGGACTAGTTTACTCGTGACATCCCTTTAGTGAGAGTGCAATTATCATAAATGGAGATTCCGCTGAGAGCGTCCCATCGTGTCTGCTTGCTGTTTTAAAAGCAGCTGCTTGCATTTCAATGCAGCAGAACCTATGGAGCAGAAACAATAATAAGCACTCCATGATCGAGGATGTTAACTTAAATTAACTTAATCACAGTTACAAATACTGCTGCAATGATGGGTCATATTAGGATGAAGGCCAATTAGCAGCACTTGTCAGCCACTTGAGTTCTCATGGCAAAATTAGGAAAAGGCCGTTTCAAGAGGCCAAGTCACTTGGGTCCAAACTGCACTTGCAATAGTCCAAACAAATGCAACATTAGTTAATATATCAAATAAAACAGAGACAAAATAAATGCCAGGTTATGCCAAACACTGCAATGACAAATGAAAAATTGACATTAAAACTTGAAACCAACCGAAGAGTGCAACCTGTATACAAGAAAAAAAAATATAAGTAATTGTTTTGCAAACTAATGTGACCCAGATTTGTAGCAGTGTTTACCGTGATGATTTCCTGACTTCAAACTAATTCCTTCTTCGTGTAGAGTTTACGTTATTCTGTGCAGCTGCTGGATCTCTCCACAGCTCCGTCAGCCTCTTGTGACCCCACTCGTCCTTCAGGCTTTACCCTCGCAAGCTTCCTCTTCTATTATGTCTCTTTCCATTACTATTCCTCCGCAGCCTTAAACCATGTTCATCAGAAGATACACTTCTGGCTGCTGCCTACGCATTGTTTGATTGTCTTTTTTCCATCATGTCCACCCTTTCAATCTGCCCTTGACTTGTGCTTTTCTTCTCCCTACATATTTAAATCACCCACTTGAAAATGCACTCTGCACCGTTCTATGCGTCCTCTTGCTTGAACTCCACTGCTCCTCCATTTCTACTGCTGCCATATCCCACAGGGACATTTGCTCCATTGTCCCCGTTTCCCTCCACTGATTCAAAGCTCTTCTCTTCTAGCGGCTTGCCTATCCAGGCGCCGTAGCCGTGGCCGCTGAGAGCGCGGAAGAAATGTTGCTTGGCTAGCTGGAAGGACATGGCCAACATCTTGGCCTGGGAGTAGCAGGGCAGCGCGAGGAGGTCAGTGCGGCCACTACGCTGGCACACAGAGCGAAACAGACAGAACAGGTTGGACTTGGACACTCTGGACACACAGAGTTTGTTCCTAGAGGAAAGACATCAGAGGGCTGTTTAGGAGGACAGTTGGAATGGAAAACATGACAACATTTCCTCTGATCATGCAGTGTTTTCTATTTAGCAAACCTTTCTGCCAGCTGCTCATTCTTCCAAAACAATTTAATTACAATTGAATGAAGCTTGTGGTTACTTGACAGTTTTTACTAAGCACTCTAGTTTATTCAAAATAATGTTGTCAATGGTGGTGAAGTGCTTACACAGAGTTTACTGAAAATAACGCAAATAAAAGTTTAACTGTGATTTCTTCAAAATAAGTCTTCTGGACTCTGGATTGTCTCTTCACAATGTTATGATGATTGATCAATGTCACAATGATCATCAACAACATATCTAGAAAGCGTTTAAGAGACAGAGCGAGCAAGCGAACAAAGATTGTTCAAATCAATCTTTGTCTTTGTCTGAGAAGAATTTACTTGAATCTGTTGAATGTTAATGCAGTGACTGCTTGAAAAGGACAACTAAACACTGAAGAGGACAATAACAGGCATTAACAAACAATTGAAAAGCTATTAATACACAATGCGTGTTGCCATCAAGGGAGAAAACAATGTGATGTATACCCATACTCATCCAGTTTGCCCTTGGTCCCGTCCAGCACTTCAACACTTTGCTGATCTGGAAAGCTCCAGTTCACACTGGACTCCTTGGTCTTGCCTGTGTGCCGTGTGGAGTCATACACACTCACCCTGCCCACCTACAGTCCAACCAGGTGTGGAGGAAGGAATGGGAAGAGAGAGAGAGAGAGAGAGCATATTTTGGTCAATCTAATTTAGCCCTTAAGTGCAAGTCAGCAATTCCAAACAGAGCGTGTCAAATTGGATGTTTATTGCATGTGTCAGTGTGACGGCTGCGTCAATTAAAAACAGTGTATTCAACCAAGAAATTGTTCAAAAACAGCGTTTCAACTGTATTTCTCGGGCATTTTGCCGAGCGATACGAGAGTGACCTACCTGCTTCTTTTTAATTGATAGATGAGCCAAATTTTAAGATGATGAGCAATGAAGTAACAGTTAAATAGGAGTGTTGGCAGCTCAATTAATAATATTTTGGAGAATGACCTCAATCGTCCCTGATTAATTTTCCCATTTGACATTGCCAAAAACATGTGCGGTTACCTCTGGGTGATTTAGCTTGAAAGGAGGAGGGAGACCTTCGGTGAACCCTTCACCGTCTCTGGCCAGCCGACAGCAAACTGCACGTGTGAGGTGACCGTGGCTGTACAAGTAGCCTGACAGATCAGAACAACAAAGACACAGAGAACAGAAACTTGAGACGAGACGCAGAGTCAGAGTGGCAACTCATCCAATTTCCCTCATGTTAACTCAAATGAACATATTGAAAACAGTATGTTTTACCAAGCGTGATTGACTTCAGGTAGATTGGATGCACGAAATGGGTGAGCAGTGCTCCTTGCAGACCCAGCACGTTCCAGCGCAGGATCTTATCGCTGCAGCTCATGGTTCGCAGCCGCTCACCGCGCTGGATGCCGTCCCACGTGGGCACAATGGCACTCGACTCCACGGGGATGGTGCCCTCGCCTGGCGCAAGCACAAACACACACATAGACAAAGGTCACAGGTGTTGCCTACATACTTACAAAATTGGCTTGCATGCGCTGCAAAAATGCAAAGACAAATGTGTCTACTTTATCTCTCACCGTTTTCTACTTTGGTCCGGAGCTTTCCCTGCTTCGCGTTCTCAAACAGAGGCTGATGGCCCTCGTCTTCATCTCCTGCTTCACTGCATGACTTGTCAAACAGAGCACCATCCCCACAAGGTGCCGTGCTTTGGGTAAAAGAGAAAGACAAGAGATACAGTATTAATATTACACAGTCTAAAAGAGGAGGAGGACCTCATTGATGTATCTGTGGGGAACGTGGGAGAGGGGTCAGGTGGCGGGGCGGGGGGGGGTTGAGTGAGGAAGAGAACGTCAGACTCCCACCTGATGTAGAGGTGAAAGGTGATGTCAGATTTGATTCTCAGTTTGTCATTCTCCACTGCTTCAAATATACTGTCGTCTGTTCCATCATAGTGCTTGATAAGCTCAATGTATAGAAACCTGAGAAGAACGGAAACGTCGCATTAGACTGATAGATAATATCCTGTGGGTTTTAAAGAGTCGAGTATTTTTCACAATAGGAAGAGAAATATGGATGAAAAAGCAAGATCTGTTTCTACCGAACAAAACCCCTTCTGGAGATGATTTCAGCATGGCAATCATTAACAGTGTCCCCTTTAAGGCTCAGCTCCTCCCCTTTAACGCAGCGATTTCCTGACGGGGAGAAAACAAAAAGAGAGGCAAATTCAATGTCAAAGTTCACAGCAACGCAACACACCTTCTTCTGCAGTGACCTGGTTCTGTTTTAGCTTGTTGAAAGTTTATACCTCAGATTACAGAAATCTATAAAACATACTCGCATCATGAAGAAATGCAGTGAAAAAGTAATTTGTACTTGTAACACAATTGTTTATACACTTCATTATTACAAACTCCCTTTGCATGTATGCTTAGGTAATGTATATACCAGTTCCCAGGCTGACAACAGTCCCCAGGCCCTCCCCCCTCCTCATGACGACGGTGGCCAGAATCTTGCGTCCCAGAAGGCTGTGCTGGATACGTGTGGTCAGGGCGTTGAAACGCTGGTGACTCAACATTGCTATCTGGTCATGCAAAGTGCTGCCACTCACTGGAAGCTAGAGAAAGGGATGTATATAGGACAGGACAGGCAAAATAGAAAGGAAAGGAGGATTATTAAATATTCGGTAGATCTGAAACTTATTTGACTGTGCAATCCAGTGACAAATCTGAATAGCTAACATAGTAAATTGTCAAAGCTTTTTCAAAAATATCTTAGGCTGCTAGAGTATGTGGTAGAAAAAAAACATGTGCAGCCAGAGAATGTGTAATGTTTGTTTGCTGTTGGTACAAATTCAGCACTTTCTATCGCTGCTACTGAGCTTAGACCTTCCAGTCAGGAGAACCGGTTTGCTTACTGTGAAACAACAGTGTGTGGAGTTATTGGCTCTGGGTGTAGTTTACTCCAAGTACGCATATGTTGGTATTTTGTCAGTGATTTGCTCAAGTGAGGGAGTTATAATTACATGCAGGTGTTGAGTGTAATTACATGATGTCCTGCCTCATCCCCATGGTGAGCCAGTGAAGGCTTATGCTCCATGATAGAGAATCTGAACCACTGTAAAGTTTGTACCTCAGCTGGGATAAGCTCCCCAGTGCGGGCTGCTCTCTCAGCCTCCCCGATCAGAACCCGTAGAGCTGCATCTGCTGCTTCCTGTTTTCCCTGCTTCTTATTGGACGCACACACTGGAGGGAACCAGCGTCCACCCAGCTTGGCCTGGTAGGTGAACCTGAGGAGGGGCAAAGAGAAAGGTAAATGGATAGTCATGGTTTTCGCACTTGAATAAACACAAATATCCATTCAAGCATTTTTTTTTCTTCGCATGTTAAGTGTAGCTAGAGCAACATAGCTTGATACAATAGCCTTTATTAATGTTCTAAAACTGAAGTATTATACATTAGTTTTTCTCAGGTCAACAAGGAATTTTCTGAGTACATGGTAACCAGGACAGTAAGAAATTCCTTTTATCCAGTATGTACGTGTTAATTGTGTGTGGGTTTTTTTGTACATTCAGTTCATACATACTTAGGCTCATGCGGTGGTCCAGACTGGCCCACTAGTCGAATCTCAGCGGCAAAGCCTCGGGCTCTAGCATACTCTAGAAGACCCGACACTGCATTGTTGTTCAAGTGGTTAATGAGATCTCCAACCCCTGCCTCGTGTGCTGCTCGCAACTCATCAGCAGTCAGAGGTGGCAAAGAGGGACATGTAGTCCCAGTACCATCACTATCACTGGAAGATCCCAGGGGCAACTGAGGCTGGGAAAGAGAGGAGGAAGAGGAAAAACCGTGATGTGAACAGTATTGCGGAAACGGCAGAACAGAGTGACAAAATCATTTTTCAGCCTGAATGATCTGGTGTTTTTCAAAGTAATTCCAGTCATTCTGGGGATGTGCAAAGTCCTTCTCTTTTGTCCCAAAATGAACCACTCAAGTTATTCTCTGCTTCTCACTTTCTCACCTTGTTGAGCTGCAGTCTCCCATCAGCCATTAATTCTTTTACGGCCTCCTCTGCTGCCAGCTGGCGGGCTGCCTTCTTGCTTGGAGCTGAGGCCTCAGTAAACAAGCTCTCTCCAACCTTCACCCTGTACATGAACCTGAACACAAGGCAAAGAGAGAAAAGATTATTTTCATGCTTTTCATCTGAGATCATAGATTATATCCCATGTGCCTGACTTTTCACCCTATATAAATGAGAAGATGCAACAGAATAGAACCTAACAGTGTTCAAGAAAGATGCATGCAGTTTTTAGAAAGTGACTCAATCAACACAAAAATGTATATTGCATCTACTAGCCGGCTGCCTGAAGGACAATACACAAAGTGGCAAAGAGTGACAAGACAGAGACGGTATTGTGTCTTTGTCAGCTGACTACAGTACTGAGAAAAGATGAAACATCAGCTGATCAACTGCTTCCCTGCAGGGGAACTTTCACTTTGGGGGAGAACATCATGCAAAGGGACAGATTCAGAGGGAGAGTACCTTGGGTCATGTGGTGGGCCTGCCTGCCCAGTGATGATGAACTCGATGGGGTTCCCGCTGCGCTGGCTGTACTCCATCAGGACAGACACCGGATTCTTCCCACCGGGCAGGGAGCGGGACAGCGGCTGGCAAGGTCCTTCCAATGTACCCATTCCTTCCTCACTCGTAGTCCCAAAAATTCCTGCTGCGCCTTCAGCTTGCCCCTAGTGGTCAGTGGAGGAGAAAAATACACTTAAATTATGAATGTTCTGTTTGGTGGGTGCAGTTAAAAAAAAAATCTATTGAAGAAAACTATTTAAATCACATATGCAAAATAATCACAAACAATAGTGATGGCCTCTACAACTTCTTAAACTTGACTGATGTATATTGACTGTTTGAAGTGTCTGCTCTGATGCTATAAATGTAGCAATAAACATGCTCAACTCGCATGTTGCTAAGTGCCTGACCAATCGCAGGTGTTTAAAGCAAGATTTGTCTGTCTTTAGGTGGATGATGGTGGCAACAACTTACACTGGTGTCTGGGAGTACATCCATCACTTGGTCCGCACTGACAGTATTTCCCTCGTCTGCCGTACTCGGCCCTTCCTGAATCTCTCCAATGAGAATGCGCAGGGTGGCAGCAGCGGCATCCTTTTTTGCAACTTTCTTACTTGAAGCTTCTGCGACAGGAAACAACCTTCTGTTGAGCATCACCTGCATACGAAATCTGACACAAAAAAAACAAAAAAAAACATACAGATGAGATACATTGATTGCCAACACATGATTAATTGAGCTGCTACCATTTTCCAAGACTACTGTGCTGCAAGTGTTATCGTGTTACAACCAATGTAATTTTCAT
Source organism: Clinocottus analis (assembly GCF_023055335.1). Lineage (NCBI taxonomy): Eukaryota > Metazoa > Chordata > Actinopteri > Perciformes > Cottidae > Clinocottus > Clinocottus analis. Next base: position 5,810,794 of record NW_027176251.1, on the reverse strand, counting down.
TCTTAAATTGGCAACGTCATACGTCTTTATTACGACAACAGATTTATTTCTCAGACTTTGAATCGATAGCTTTGTCACTAGGTGCTCTACAGAAAGTAACAAACCTGTGGTTGGAAGAACATAAAATGATGTACGCACTAAAATAAAACAGTACAACACCCCACATGTGTAAAGTTGATCAATTTAAGGATGCACTGAGCCAACTTCTTCTTGTCTCATACCTAAACTAAGAATACCTCCTAATGCAGATCACTGCTCTGATGTCAATGATATGTTTTTCTCAGATTTAAAGTTGACATGAACCTAATTGGGTTGAATAAGAGGTTATTGTGCAGTATGTTGCCTCTTGTAACTCAATTAATGTAACATTGACGAGGACAACCTGAACCACTTTGCAAGGTCAGAAATGGCCCGGGTGCCTCACTACCTACATCTTAAAATTACAGCATGAAAACACAGACAAAAATGACAGATTAAGTGACTTTACTCAATTAAAACTTGACAGTAACAAACAGAATAGATTAAGAGACTAACCGAGGGTCGTGCGAGGGTCCTGACTGGTCGAGGAGCTGGAACTCACAGTTATGGCCCAGATACTGGGCATACTCCATGAGGCCGCTTACGGGGTTCTTCAGCCTCACCTCCTGCAATTTGGCCCACAGGTTCTGGGGAGGTGGAGCAGCCAGCGACACGGCTACAGTTCCCACAGAGTTGGCCTGCTCTGCTGCCAGTTTCCCAGCGTCTGTCTCTCTGCGAATGGCGTTGAGGAATTCTGGAATATCGTCATTAGCCCACTGCCCTTCGTTGTTCTCTTCATCTTTACACAAGGTGATGGAGGGGGGCTGGAATGAGGACTGGGACTTCAAAGGAAAAGTAGAAATAAAGGGTTAATAAAATCAGTGTCCAACTCAGATAACTTCATCTGAATACATCTAGTAAAAATGAACGATATTCTCTTGAATTGGTTGGATTAAGTAGCATTAAGACTAAAAACAGCAATGAAGTGCATTTCCGAAAACGTATACTATTCCTATAATCGTTGTATAGACTAGGCAATATTATCTGAGGAAAATAGTTTTGATTACCTTGAAAGTGTTGGCAGACATTTAAGTTGAACTATGAAATAGTTTCCATTTTGTCATTTCCAGTTATGCACATTCCTGTGAATTCATTTTCTTAATAACATTTAATAAATACAAAATGAAAAGCACAGGCATTTTACTTACCACCTCACTACTACGACTTTGCTCTGGCATCCAACCTTCTGGGAGTGGCAGTGGCTCGAGGCCTGGCATTGTCGGTAATGGTGACGACAGAAAGGCGGACTCTCCTCTTTTCTGATCTCTACTGGGTTCTGGGATCTGATCCCCCTCGCTACGGCTGCTCTTTGAGGCTTTAAGGCTCCTTTCCATCCTCTCTCTGCGGTGGGTGGAGAGCTCCCATGTGGGCGGGTTAGCGAGACTATTCTTAACGACTTCACCTTGCTTCTCCAGCGAGTAGAGGGTGGGATTGACCTGCTTGGTACCCCTAAGACCTAGATTTTTGGCGATGACAAGAGCAGTTGCCTCCCTTGAAGTCAGCAGGTACTGTAGAACTAGCTCCTTCTGTTCCGACATTGTGGGAAGTGCTGGATCAGGTGAGCTGGTAGTAATGGGATGTCGTTTCTCCTGGTGCTGACCTTTCGCTGGTGACTGGGACTCTTCAGAGGCACCTGACTCCGAAGAGGAGCAGGAAGAAGAACTGGATTCTGTGTCAGAGTTCTCTTCTTTGCTTTGTCCCCTGTTTACTGCTGTTCCTGTTTTTAGCGCAACCTTGGCATTAAGTTCTGGAGGGTGTCCTGAGCTGACACACAAATGGGAAGGTGGACTTCGTACTTTAGAGTTTCGATCTTCCTCGCCTCTGAGAGGTTGTCTGTAAAGACTCCACTCAGGAGGGAGGAGTCCTTGCTTCGAGGCTTTATGTGAGCGTTCCAACAAGTAAAGAGCCTGGTTGACTATCTTTTTGGGAAGATGCAGCTTTTTGGCTAACAATCTAGCAGAGATACCCTCACTTGGCCTCAAAGCAGCCAAAGCCCTCTGAACCTGGTCTTGGATGTCAGAATTAAGAGTGATGTCAACTTTGGTTGAGCGTGAACGTGCTGAACTTCTGGAGGCAGAATGTCTGTCGAACCTGTCTTCTCCTCTTTTTGGCCGGTCTCGATGAAGGGACAAAGTCTTAAAGTTTTCACATAAAGAATCTGTTGGGACGTGCCACTGTCTGCTGGAGTATGGGTTGTGGTTTGTACCATAAAACTGGTCTTGATTCAGGTGTCGAGGGCCTGTGTTGCCGCGCGGGGCGACTGGGTATACAGAAGTCTGGTCCTGACTATTCCCCCATCTACCTCTTAGGCTGTTATTGGTGTATGATGAATATTTACTGTATCTTGACTGGTGTTGATATGAGGAACTAGGACGCCTGTCTGAGACCCCTCCTCCTCCCCCTCCACGTTGACTGGCTCTGAACTGTGGCGCCTCAGAGCTGTGTCCTCTGAGGAACTCTGCTTGTTGGTACTGAAAGGAATTGGGAGCAGGATTGGGACCGTGATTCTGATTATATGAGAAGTTAGGACCCTCTGATTTAGGGTCCACTTTACTGTACTTTGGTGGAGCGGAGGGGATGAGAGAAGGAGCTGGGGGCGGCTGTATGGGCACTACGGGACGGGCAGGGCTGTTGTGGTAACTTGAAAACGAGTTCTGCTGTGGGCCAGCTCTGGGGTAGAGTGAGGATGGGCCAGGTCTGAAGTAATTCTCGTTGGCCTGGGAGTCGGGTGGTGGATGCCTGTTGTAGTGTTCTTTGAGAGGCCCTCCTCTACCTCTGCTCATAGCGCAGGGGTTGAGTGAAGGGGGCCGTGCGGTTTAATGTGTAGCTTCCTTTATAGGTGTAGGTCCTCAAGCACAAACAGCAGAGCCTGATGGAAAGTCCAGCCAGGCCAATAACAGCAGAGCACCTGAAAAACAAAGAACAATGTTAGGAGAATATAAATAGGAATTAAATAATTATAATCTAATCAAGTAAAGGTCAGCAGCAGAATGGAAGGCAAGAGAAAGTGTTGTTCATGCCGATAACACAAGTTGTGGCATTCGCTGGCAAATCTCCAACCTGCTCTAAAGTGCTTGGATAACTCAGTGAATCTATACCAGCGTCAAATATGTAATCCGAAAGTCTTGTCCCCATGAAATGCAGAATAAAATACACAGCAGACATTTAAATAGCTGGGTCTTATGGTAAGACAAGCTTATGTGTGGAAGATATGCGCCAACGTACACCTACAATGTCAACGTTGCTTCTTCCGATTACACCCAACCAGTCTACAAGAATACCGCAGGGTGACATATTGTCTCCCCCAGTCAAACTGAAACCTAATCCCAGGGTAAAAGGATGGTGATTAATAATTCAGAACTTCTTGTGACTATTCTGTTTTATTTCTGGCCTTACAAATTATTGCTGTATCTTGATCCATAGCAGACAGGAAAAGTGAGACACTGATGCAGACAAAAAGGACAAATCCAAGGACAGCGCTGCCTGTCAGTGACAAGCTGTGGACAGAAAACTATGCAGTTGCTAGCTGACGTCTTGACTATAACAGAGAAGGTTTTGCAGGGATAGGTTCATATCTTCCTCCAAAAACACAAATGAACAAAGAAGAATTCCAATATCCTTCTTTGGTACAACAAACATGGATTCAGCACTCAACTTCAACACTCAATAATGGTGAGAGTGACAACAAGTAAACACCCAATACTGAGTCAGGTTTCAAACCCCCCAGCCCAGTCAGCATCATAGCTCTGTCACAATGAGCTGAGCAAGTCTGAACACTGCCACATTAATAGAGAACACCATAGTGTTGGTCCATCACAGTAATGGGGCCCGACAGGTCCGGCAGCCCAGGGGCCAAACCAGGCTGGAACTGACTCATCTTGACCCTGATGCAAGGCAACAGTTGACAGCCAAAAAAACAACTGTGTTTTTCTGAATCCAGTCCATTATGATCCTCACTGTTTTGATCCGCAGGAGACGACAACGGATGAATCAACTTCTGTGCACACTTCATGCTGTTATGTCAAGACACAGAACAATACACCCAATGCACTGTCTGATGTCCACAGTGCCCGCTTCTGCCATCCCCGAGACCTCTGTGTTCGCTATCAACATAGCAGTGCAGAAATTGAACTTGGTAGTGGTCTGAATTGTGTGCACACATCTTCACAAGCACATGCAACATACCACATTTACTGGGATTAAAAAGGGCCAAATGAGTCCACAAACTCGTTCGGATCTCACCTGAGTATCTCAAATAAAGGCGGCAGCGATGAAAAAAAGTGGGCGTTTGTAAAGTTGCTGCTCCTGTAACCTCCCTTTGACCAGATGATTCAAACCGAGACCGGGAAAAACAATAGCAACTCTCAATACATAAACACGTAACGTAAGCAGGGAACCGGTTGTAGGTTAGACAAAAATGTAAACATATTTCTGAAACGGCAAACACGTAATCCAAAGCGCATGGACTTCAGTCTTAGATGAGCAGGTCTTTTCTGTAGCTTCCACTTTGAAAACGTCAATGATGTCGCTCGCTTATAAAGCCTGTACGTAATGATTATAAAACAGGTTGCTAACTATTGCAACAAGAAAGTTGGGGGAGGACCACGACATGACCGTGTAAAAGGAAACAGGCACGAGGTAAGTTTCGATTTCATTTCTGACAAGTTAGGTTTCCGTTCTCGGTCACGTGACCCGCAGACTTGCCAACAATGGCAGGGATGACTTAAATAAGTTTCTGCTCCGTGTAGCTCAAAAACGTGTAGCTCTTCTGTGGCGGTCGTTTCATAACAAAGGTCGCCCTGTGGTCCATCTCAACAACAATCAATGTGCCTATGTTACTGTCGCGCTACAAGGACATCCTCTAGTTAAAGCATGCCGTCTACAGAGAGGACAGACGTTACGTGATCAGATCATATTCTCACATCAAATATAAAACAGAGAGAGAGAGAGAAAGAGAGAGAGAAAGAGAGAGAGAGAGAGAGAGAGAGAGAGAGAGAGAGAGAGAGAGAGAGAGAGAGAGAGAGAGAGAGAGAGAGAGATGGCGACAGTAATGCAATAGACTTGGGGAAATATAGATATCACAGTAAACGTTGAGATCTTGTTACTGGATTGTGTTAGGATGGAAAAAACAATGTAAGTGTACCACGCAGTGAAGGTCACCATCACAAACAAGTGTAGCTCTGACACGTGTTGTATCTAAAACAACAATCTAGCTAATTTCCACACACAGATCTAATAACTAAAATGCAGCTTGACCCAAAAAGTAAATCTCCATTAAAGCTCAAGTTTACCATCAGTAAGAGTGATTTCCCATCATTTGTGATTCAGTAAATGCGCCCGATCCCCGTATGATTATTAACAAAAGTGAATTGAATTAAATATATACACAACGTTACAGTGACTATTACAAAAAACTATTGTGGTATTTAACACAAACTTAGTTTGAAAGGGGGTCTCAAGTTTCTACACAAACACCGAAACAGAAAACACGTAACAACGTAGTCTGAGGCGAAGTCCCCATGTGTAGCACAACGAGGTAGGGGATTGAGCCGATGATTGACCATATTTATGGTATTTGCAGTATTACAAACTTGGTGTCTGTAGCAAAATGCAATGTCTCCCAGTCGTTCTCCATCTAACTATGCACACAATTGCGAAAACTTTAAGCGCATGTATCAACAAAGCTCAAACTCTGGGCACAGTTGTTTTCACTCAGAAATAGAAGTTTCCCGCTTCAATTCCTCGTGTTAGTCAGATATAGCAATCTGACGCTTTGGATTAATTCATCAGTGGGGTTCTGTTATGGAAAACAGATGGATACATACACCTTTATGGGAGGGCTAACGTTAATCACCAAGGGCAGCGGATGAAGCTCGAAAGCCCTTTGCCGTCATCCCTTTCGTTTATATTAGACGTGTTTTCAGGAGTATGACGCGTCGACGTGAGCAGCTACAGGTCGGACGTGTTGCTGGCTTTTAAAACCAACGCATCACGTGTGTTCGGACCGTTGCCCTCGGAGTGCGATACGGTAAAACCATGGTAACGCTGTTCGCGGCAGCCGACTGCACGTCGTTGCTCCTCCAGCTAACGTGAGCTAGCATGCTAGCTTATGACCAGAAGCGGTGCACTGCACCATTTCTAACTACCGCACATTGCCTGTTCACGGAACGCATACAAAACACACTTCACCAAAGCTGTTAACACAATTAAAAGAACAACAACGGCTTCGCTTGTTTACCTGAACTCGCAGTGTTTCGGCTCAGTGGCTCGTGTTGCTGTGCGGTTCGTTAATGCGGTGGTGCGGCGATACCATGGACAAACAATCAAAGAACTGGTGCGCGAAAAAGTGATGATTATTGATCGCGACCGACACAGAGCTCCGCGTCGCATTTCGATGACGCATCCACATGGGCAAGGTTCGAATATTTTGCAGCGGTGTCCTCTGAATGCTTTACTGTAACATTTAAAGTTGCATACTTTTGATGGAAAAAGCTTGACAGTCACCTGATCAAAGAGCTAAAATACTACTAAATTTGTGGCACTCCATATGTATCAAAGGGAAGCAGGAATATGCTTATGTAAATTCTATCAGACCGTAATAAAAATGGAGAGCGAGACATGGTCTATTCGGTTCAATTCTGACTATGCAGATCCTCTACGGTAAAAAAAAAAAATCTAGAGATGTTTGTTCGATCACAATCATTGTGTTCATGATATTGAGAGCTTTTTAGGAGACCACAGATTATATCTTGCAAAATACATGTTGCACTTTGCTAACATATCCAGTGGGTGTCACCATTACTCGGTGAATGTACTGATGCCAGATGAGTTACAGAAGAAACCAAAGCAACTTTTGAATATTGCTTGCTGGTGAAGATTAGAAAAGGACTGTAATGTAATAACTTTAAATTGTTGTTCCTAAATTGTTTCCTTGGCATGTGTTTACATTAATGACATTCAAATTTTTGCTCCATTAATTTTCCTCCCAAACTTTGAAGACACCTGGATTACTGCTGCAATATATTCCCATGAATTGGATCCATGGCTCTCAAAAATGCAATGTCCTCTTTGAGCTCCAAGACCAGGGGGATAAAACAGTGAGTAAGTTCGAGGGAAAATTACAGATGGTGACTGATGTGATGGCAGATAACCCCATATCAGAAAGTCTGCAAGAATTAATGAGCATGAACTACAGAGAGTGACTTTGAGCTGTTGATCGGGTGGTGCACAGATCTCTGTATGCGACTGACTCTTACATGCAACATTTCCCTCTTCAGAGGAGTATTCGTTTCACTGCATCTCTCACACACTGCCTCTCTTGCTCTCTCTCTTCCCCTCCCTTTACCTTCTCCCTGCACTCTCTCCATTTGTTTTCCACAATCCTTCACCCTCTTCAGCGCACGCTCTCCATCTCACTCTCCCCATTTTCCTCCTCCCTCCTCTTCTCTCCATTTCTCCCCTTTTCACTCTTTCGTTGTTTATCCCGAGGAATGCAGTATGTGGCAGGCTTTGGCTCTCTGGCTGTTGATACTCGCTACTCTGCTCCGGGGTGAGTGACTTTCATTGGTGCTTTGAGTGATACTGTGCTCGAACAAGTGTGTGTTTTCTGGGCTGTATATACTGTATGTGCTCTTGCATGTCTAGTGCAAGCAAGCACTGTGTTCTGCACTCAGCAGCTTATTTCAACACCACGAGAGAGTCTGCTGATGTGTAGGCAGACAGAAATAAATGGATTTTTGTAATGGGCAAGCAGCAGTATGAAATGCAATCTTATTTACTGCAAATTGCAAAGCTGAGCTGTGCATTTATTTTGTTAGGTAAGACAATACTGTGGTTGATGGACAGATAGATACATGGATACATTGTAAATCTCTCTCTCTCTCTCTCTCTCTCTCTCTCTCTCTCTCTCTGGAGAAGAGAGAGAGGATTATAAAGCAGCTAATGGTTAATATACTATGGCTTGACGGAAGAACTATTTATCTGAATCGTAGACATATATGTGGAGTCATATTGTTATTAATTAAGGTTGAGTAAATTAATATAGATTTGACGCCATGCAGTAAGTGCATTAATCTAACACCATTTAGCACTTCTACTGAAGTGGCATGTGCTATTTGCCGGTTTAAAGTGTATACATATTTTTTTTTATCCATTTAATGTGCCTCTTGCACTAATCGCTCTCTCCACATCAAAGTTGTTGTCTTGAGGAGAATGGATCAAAAGTGAATTAAGGGCTTTGTGAAGTTATAGGGCGAAAGGCAGAGTTAGTTCAATGTGGTGTGTCTGTCTGGGGTGTTTCTGTGTTTAATGGCTTCACTATTTCCTGCATGAAATGAATCTGACATTTTTACAGCGGTTGGAAAGATTGTGACTGATGGTGATCAATCAGATACTTAATTGATGTGGAGGAACAGGATTCTTTCTCTCTGGTCTCCTGCCTTCTTTCCTCATGTTTTCTCACACATTTTCACTTTGTGTTCTCTTGCCCTGTGTAATCCACTGCTGTACATTTCTCTGCGCTCCATCTTTAAAACATTATCCTTTCCTTTACCCCCTAAAAGCCCACTCTCTGTTTTACCTCTATTGGAGCATGTCTACTCTCCCTCTGTTAGTGTTGTTCTCCTTCTCTATCATTTACCTGGCCCTCAATTTCTACACCACTTTTCCACAAACTATCCATCAATCCTCGTAATAAGACTATTTTACAGGTATTGCTCTCTTTCTTCAGTGCTTTCTTGTCTTCCCTGGCACAGCTTTCTCTTTGTAACGGTCACCTTTTTCTCTTGCTCTTTTGTGATTCAACTCTCATCTTTTCCTCCCATCCATTGAATTCCCCTCTCCCTCATTCAGTATCAGTGCAGGGTCCACACCAGCGGTTTCTGCTCAGGGAGCTGCTGAAGGACTACAACCCCATGGAGAGGCCGGTGGCCAACGACTCCCAGAGTCTCACTGTTCAGTTCTCCTTTACTCTGATGCAGGTCATGGATGTGGTAGGCACGGCCAACATGTTCCATAAACATGAACATACAACCATGCAAGTGCATTCAAAAGTTAAGCTAAAACTAATACGTGTCATCCCTCTGAAATGATCAAATCAGCCAAACTTAGAAGTATGTATTTTGCTGCAGCAAAAAAAAGAGAGAAATGTCATGCTAGAAAGACTGAAGAAACCCACTTGATTTTTTTAAAATCATAGAAGCTTTTGTTAAATATAGGATTGCATTGAACATAGAATGAGGACTGGATTTGCATGGCCATTATAGGCATGAATGTTAAAGTCACTGTTGTTTTGTGTTATGAAAGGATGAAAGGAACCAGATCCTCACCACTAATGCCTGGCTGCAGATGGTGAGTGTTATGAATAACATTAACTGTGATACTGATCTATGTGGTGAAAATCCTTGTGTATGCCTCATTGTGAATATCATGAGAATACACCAGGCTATTTGTCTCTGTCACGTCAATCTTAATTTTAGAGCCCAAAATCGCAAATCAGGCTTATGTGTATCACCCCGTGTTTTTGTGCTTTCTCAGTGTTTCCTGATTGTTTATTTCCTTCACCTGTTGCCATTCCAGACTCCTCCCTCATTGTGTGCCTTTCCACTGTGTGATTGTAAAGCCTTGATTGTTCCCACCTGTGTCTTGTTGCAGGTCTTCCATTACATTACAGTTAGCTGACGCTTTTATCCAAAGGGACTCACATTTTGGCTCTAAACAACGTAGACACAGCAACAGGGAGCAATCAGGGTTAAGTGTCTTGCTCAAGGACACGACAACGTGAAATAGCGAAGCCGGGGTTCGAACCACCCATTCTTTTTTCGAAAGACGGACATGCTATCAACCGCGCCCGTGTGTATTTAGTCTGTCTTTCCCTAGTCAGTTGCAGGATTGTCGTCTTTGTCTCCTATGTATGTACGTTGCTGTCGAGCTGTAGTTGTTAGTTTTGTTTTTCGAGTGTTTGTTTCCCGTACCAGTCTTTTCCCTTGGTTTTGTAACTTTGTTCAATTAAGCACCTTTTGATTTTGCCTACCCCGTGACTCCTGTCATCTCCTCCTGACTCTCTGCCCCACCACAACGTGACATTATAGTGCTTTACAATTTGTGCAGCATGCAGCACCTTCTGCCCTTCTGCCCGTAATTTGAATTGTACGAAAAAAATCCAAATATCACAAGATGAGCAGGAAAAGCAACAAAAGAGCCATTCGAGTAGAATGAAACTACAATAAATAAACAAATAACAATATGGAAAATTAGAACGCCTGTCCATGTGTTGTGCATGTTATGTTTATTGTGTTAATATGTAAAACCCATGTTGTGCTTGTGTATTCCAGCAATGGTATGACCACTACCTCCAGTGGAACCAGTCAGAGTATCCTGGAGTTAAGAACTTGCGGTTCACTGCTGACCAGGTCTGGACACCTGACATCTTACTTTACAACAGGTATGTGTGGAATATCAGCGCACAGACCCCCAGTGCTGCTGCGGAGCTCTAAACTATCTCCCCTGTGTTACCTTCCAGTGCCCATGATAAGTTCGATGCCACCTTCAAGACCAACGTGCTTGTTAACTCCAGTGGCTTCTGTGAGTACCTGCCTCCAGGTGAGTTCTTATGCATCTTGCCCTCAAAACCAAACTACATCTTCAGTCACTCTGCACACGTAGCGCATAACTCATGCTGTGGCAAATTAATTCAACAAATATTTACTGCAATCTAATATTTTCTTCTTCACTGGCTTCCAGGTGGCTGCAACTAACGACTTGTTTTTTTCAAATAACATCTTGGGGTTGAATTAACTTGACCTTGATATCAACTTCCCATTCACTTTGAACTATTTTCCCTGCTTTTTTCCAAGGAATATTTGTCAGTACATGTACCGTGGACGTGCGATGGTTTCCATTTGATATCCAGCGCTGTGAACTAAAGTTTGGCTCCTGGACCTTTGATGGCTGGCTGCTAGATCTCCAGATGAAGGAGGCAGATGTGTCAGGATACATGACCAACGGAGAGTGGGACCTCGTGGGTAAGACAGGCTGTTGAGGCCCTGGAAGACAAACAGTGTTGCTAAGTAACTGAGCTTGCATTACCGACCGCATGATTTACCATGAGATACCATCATTGGTTTTCATGAAACTAGATCTTTCCCTCAACACTCCTGTTCAATAACATCTTTTATGATGCTGGTCCTACGTCAGAGCTTCTTGATATTCTTCTCATTTCACGCCCTCACTAGAATATTATAATGCCGTCTTTTGCGGCACCTGCGCCTTTTTCTCCACCGCCTCAGAGGTCCCCGGAGGTCGCCACGAAGTTTTCTATGACTGCTGTCCAGAGCCCTACACCGATATCACCTTTGTGGTGACTTTACGAAGAAGGACTTTGTTTTACGCTCTCAATCTCCTCATCCCCTGTGTGCTTCTCTCCTCCATGACTCTGGTGGTTTTCCTGCTCCCTGCCAACTCAGGGGAGAAGATTAGCCTGGGTGAGTAATAAGAATAAGAGGGTGGAGAAGAACAGTCGTGAGATGTTATATGAGATACATAAAACTAGATGTGTGACTGCTGGGAGATAACATACATTTGTCATTCCGTCCTCGTGAAAGCGTTGGATTATTTCACTCTTTGAGTGTTTCTCTTCCAATCTCTCTGTCAAAATGACTGGAGAACTTTCGATCAGCTAAGCAGAGCTTTTGTAGTATGTTGGAAAGGGCCGCGATGTAGAGGCAGAGAATAGACAGAGACAAGGCCAGAGGGACTATGAGAAAGACTACCATTGTATGAATTTTTCTATGGTCAGACCGACCAAGACGCCTTGTGCACCATACTAAATATACTGTCTCACGAAGCGCACTCTTACTTTCTTCTCGTGAGGATTCTGTCTTCTTTTTTGTTGCATCCCACTACCCCCTGGTGTCCGGTTTCTGCCTTCAGGCATCACGGTTCTGCTTTCTTTGACTGTCTTCATGCTGATGGTTGCAGAGATTATGCCCGCCACTTCAGATTCTGTGCCCCTGATAGGTCAGTTTCTTACTGCATATGTACATATGTATATCTGTCACGGACAGATATATGTTTGTACGTATGGTGTATGGTTTTGGTGGGGCGACTTGACACTTTTCATAGCTTACAGATCGTCAGCAGTCTAATGAGTGAGACGTGCCTCCTTCCTGCCTTTCTCAGGTCAGTACTTTGCAAGCACCATGGTGATTGTCGGGATGTCAGTCGCAGCCACAGTCATCGTTCTTCAGTTCCATCACCACAACCCCAACAGTGGAAACATGCCACATTGGGTAAGTGTGATAATTATAATACAATAATACACTTTATTCATGGATAAATTTTCTAAACAATATCCAAACGAATATTGTCACCTTCCTTTTGACTAAAATGATTTTCTATTTTTTATTTTATAGTCCAGAGGCAGCTTGTGTTCCTCTATTACATTAGGTCAAGTGTTTTGTGTTTTTCTGAAAAACCTGTAAAAAGGACATAAGCCATTATTCTAGCAAGGTGACAATATGGAAAATACTCAATAGTACAATGAAGAGCAAAAAACAACAAGAAACTTGATAAAATTGATGAAATAAGCGGCAGCCAAATGAATGGAAGCTGTTCAATGTGCTTAAAAGTTATGAATTCTAAAACGAACAGACAAGCCAGTGTTGAGAAGCAAAAACAGATGTAATAGTATCCTATCTCTTAGTTCTGGTTAAAAGCCTGGGGCTGAGTTTTATAGCCTGTCTAAATATATTTGATCAAGGCAGGTGAACGCACTCTGCATATTAAAGTTAAGAAAAAAGTATGTATGAGGTTTTACGAAGTCAAGACAACATGCTAGTATACTGATGCATTTAAGATGGTGTAAAATATAGTGTCAAGATTAAAAACTACAGGTTCAATGTGGCTTGATGCGATTACGGTTTAACCTGATTAGCAATATGTTGAAGGCCAATTAAGACCACAAAGAAACGTTAAAGAGGTTTCTTCTCACCAGTGTTTGTGTCCTTGCCAGGTGCACTTGGTTCTGCTGCAGTGGGTTCCTTGGTTTCTGCGGATGAAGCGTCCAGGAGAGGGAGGGGAGCCGCCTCTTTCCAGCTGCCAAGTAGACTCTCAGAGCAAGACCCTGTCCTCTCCTACCACCACCACCACTACCACCACCATCCCCACGCCAGTGCCCTCTATCCCCCCACAGAGCCTCAACTCCCTGCAGGCCAGCCTTGCTCAGCTCAACCACCCTCTGTCATACCCACCGACCCACCGGCCCAACTCTCAAGCTGTTATCCTCCCTAATCCCGTCCAAAGAGATCCCAGCCTCAATCCACATCCACAGCCCAACGGCCATCTGCTTTACATGGGCTTCCAGACCACTGCGGAGCTGGAGCCAGTTCACAGGAACAGAGCCACAAGTCACAGGAGATTCAGCAATGGACTTGGTGGTGAAGGAGAGGGAGCTGAGGCAGGGAGAGGAGGAGCAGCTGGAGATACACCTGTCCATCAACACATCCAATCTTCCAAGTTTGGGAGCCCCCCACAAGAAACTCCACTGTCCCCGGAGCCTGATCCATTAATCACATCCTCTGGACCCTGCGGCATAGAGGCTGGGGTTGGAGCAGGGAGATCAGCAGCTATACATACTCACAGCGGTGTGAGCCGATCTGTGGCAGTAGACCACCAGCTGCAGGCTCTTCTGATGGAGGTGCAGTTTTTAGTCGAACGTGTTAAGGAGCAGGACCGGCAGCTCAGTTTGGCAGAGCAGTGGCAGTTTGCTGCGGCTGTCATCGACCGCCTGTGCCTAATGGGATTCAGTGTTTTCAACATCATCTGTACCATCGCTATTCTCATGGCTGCACCCAACTTTGGAGAGGCTCTGTCAAAAGATTTCCTCTGACAGACTAAAAAAACAAGATTTGTTGGAAGCACAATGGCTGCTAATGACACTGGGACATACAACAGCAGATATTCCTATTCAGTAAGGATTAGACTGTGACGCAGAGATGTTATGATGCTATTTTTTTGTGTATTCCATTTTTTTTTACAATATACCTGATGATGCTCACATTTACTGTTCTCACATCCTCTTTGCAATGGTTTCTATGAAGGTTTGATGTCTTTGTTCCCTTGTAAAAATATTTGACAGTGAAATATGAAATGCAGAGTTTTGTGAATGAGGATTTGAAAGAAATTCTCCTATCATCACCGAATGTATGTTATCACTGGGAAGCATGACTTTATAACAAATTTGGTAAAGTACTTGCACTGCCGCCTTTGAATCCTACATGAAGATGCCAAGTAGAGAAACTGGACACTGATGTGCTGCATGTAAACCTGCATTTCCTGACAATACCAGAGTCTCTGTGTGCTGTTACACACTTCCCAAAAATACTATTCATACAGCTGTACACAGTTAGTTACCACTGGTAGGTTTCTTTTCAGGACTACATTTTTTTAATTTTAGAATTTTTTTCCCCCCATGGTTTCCTTCTCAACAGGATGCCATTGCTATTCACTTTAGCTGTATAGTACAATGAAGTAAAAACATACTACACCTAGAAAACTACCCTGTATTAGCCATAAAGGTTGGTTAAAAATATATTTGTTGAACCTTTATTCAACCAGGATATGTCCCATCGGCCAAGAGTTTTCTTTTTAAAGGACTACTGGCCAACATATGCAGCAGCACAAGATAAAAGTGAACAGACACAACACAGAAGAACAGACAATAGAACAATATAATGTCACAAGGAACAAAGTGTAATACAAGCCATGCATCCAAACAGTCAGTTTAAACTCCCCAATGATTCTGTCTCCTTATCTTTTCAAATGGATTTGTTATTCACTTTCTGTCAAATTAAACTGTACAATGACATGCTATCTCAGCTGAGGGGATTGTCTCTCTCTCTCTCTCTCTCTCTCTCTCTCTCTCTCTCTCTCTCTCTCTCTCTCTCTCTCTCTCTCTCTCTCTCTCTCTCTCTCCCCCCAAATATGGGATACACTTTGACTGTCACATCGATAGCAAACATTTCAAAGCTCTGGTTTTATTCATAACATGGAACAATATTGTCTTTCTGTACAACACACACACCACAGCAGCACACCATCTGAATCACCCTTTTGTGTATTGAGAAAAAAATATAATCTCTATGACCCTGGCTGTACCCTGAGTGTAAATCGCGCCATACATTTTGCAGGAGTGTTGGACGCTCTGAATGCCAATGAGTTGTGACGGACCGAGCTGTGAACATTGTGAAATAAACAGACTTGTGTTTTGTACTCTCGAGACGTGCAGCAAATGCTCTATTCTCTGGCTCTCCTCCCTTTGATTGAGTTTCAAAAGGACACAGAAACAGAGGACAGGACGAGTGAGGGAGCGGGTGCGTGGTGTGAGAGGAAAAAGAGCAAGTGAGGGGAGAGGCAAGATGGAGGTAATGAAGCGCAGCAATAAAGAGAGCAAAAGGAAGAAAGACAGAGAGATGGGAGGGAGGGCTATGCAGGGAGACAGAGATGGAGATGATGCAAAATGAAAGAGAAGGAAAAGAACATGGTGGTTGCATGATTGAGAGAAACAGAAGAGGGAGGAAACAAAAGTGCTGAGAAAGCCAATAGGAGCTGATAAAGTTTTAACTGATTGCTCATTATTGGGAGAGGGAGACCAGAGAAGGAGGAGAGGAGTGAATCCCCCCTCCCCCTCTCCTTCTCCTCGGGGATGCTGCTGCTGCTAAACTGTTCTTAGACCAGACCAGCATTTAGTGGTGACTAGACATATTCTGAATTGGCAATGAATGTATTTAAAGGATATTGGCCGACGTAAAATGATTGACTGAAATATTGCAAACACACTGATGATTGAATTTGGCTAATTGCTCTTTTGGCACGGCTTTACCCCAACCTTCAGCTCCGAGGCTATTAATTAGACTTTAAACTTTTTCATTGTAAGTACAGTACAGCATATGTGCAGGCACGGCAGTTTAGCAATTCATCGTGCATTTCAACGGCCTACATATAGCTCCTTCTTCCTCACACAGCTGAGAGAAGCAAAACAGCACATGCAATAAATCTAAGATACTCCCCTCCTTCGGGGGCTCAGCCACCCATTCTGTCGACACTTCACACGGAGGTTGATGCTTCGAGCGAGACAGTGGGATGCAGAAATGTTTCTTACAATATCAAGGGGCCTCTGCATTGTGTGGCTGCAGTTGTCGTACAAATTTGCAGAGCAACTGCAAACCCACTCACGCACCAAGTGGTATGGAAACCTGCTGCAGACCTAATGCAGCAACCACACATACTCCTGAAGCTGTCTCCGTACAGTATGTCTGTCTCGTGCTCACACACACACACGCTGTAAACTACTGCTGACAGTGCAGTTCAGTTTGCTCATGGGGGGTAAAATGGAGTGTGATTGTTGATATACTGTCTCTCTTTCGATAGTAAAATCTAACTACTAAATTGATACTATACACACAATAATTCAATATTTTATCCATTTACTGTCTTATTTGAAGTCAGTCAGCTTTTCCCACGTTAATAGAGTAGAAGAGCAATAGGAACATCCCAGGAAGGTTGCCAGCCTATCACAAGTTTCTTCCACAGACAATCGGTCATTGTGAGCCAACTGAACCACTGTAATGCTCCTATCTTAATATAATGCTCCTGTCTTGCTCCTATCTTAATATAATGCCCATATCTTAATATTTCAGATCTTCAATGCTGCATTTTGAAATATTTAAACCTACCATTCGGAAACAAAATCTACTCGTTTTTCTTTTTTGAGTACAATTAACCTTCATAGATACAGAAGATATATTTCTGTGAACAAGTTGTGGTAAGAAAATAATCAACGCTGAAGTTAGACCATTTGCAAGACGTCCGGACAGCTTTCTGGCAGAGGGAAGTTAGCTATTCACAATGCACATTTCTCAAGATAACATCCCAGACCACCATCAGTCAATAGTTATTAATTACGTGATGCGGGTAGTCGATGCAGGTCGATATGGAATGGTCAATGCAGTGCATGTTGTGTAATTGTCTCCCAGATCTAATTGAAATACATCGGAGTTGTTGAGAAAAAAATTCGGCGATGCAGGAGAGAAGGAGTAAAACAGATGTTTCTACAAAGTGAGAGAACAAGTGAAGTCTGCGTGTGTAACTTTATCATATTGGCAGTCTCGACTCAAACACAGATAAAAATATATACTCAAACCTTTTACATTATCAAACACAATCGTACACAATGCATTTAACCCATAGTTTTAGGACCCACCAAGCAACAGCTGCACGTACACACGCACAAAAAAAGAAAAAAACTTTGCATCAATAAATCGGTTTATTTAAAAGAATATGTTACAATTTATTACAGTAAGCGACGTAACCAAACACGTTGTTTTAAATTTTACATTTCAACATGTCAAAGAATCTGCAGGTTGTCATCTCCATCCTCTTCCTAGCGTGACTTTTCGAAAGCCAAACAATATCAGGTGAGAAACCTAAGAGATGCTGAATTTAACAAAGTATCTTACTGAAATAAATAAAATGAGTGACTCTTAACTGTAGTCAGGATGAGAGAGAGAGAGAGAGAAAGAGAGAGTTGTGAGCGCATACTTGAAGGTGGTTATATCAGACAATGTCAGACAAACCACAAAGACACTGCCCCATAAAAACAAGAACAAGACAAGAATCCTGGGAAATGCCCTCAGCCTTTAGAATTGCAATTCCCTCAATTCAAGGCTCAACACATTCAATAAAAACCTCCTTTACACACCCACCAAGGTCTGTTGAAGCTCAATAATCACCTATAAGGGCTATTGTGAAATGCACCATCATTAAAACAAGCACTCTGAGCAAGAGCCACTCATCTCAATCTATGACTCTTTACTTGCTTGTACTTAACAAAAAATACTGTTGACATTCTCGATACAAGCAAGGCAGCACTTGGGGATGGGTAAAAATGGATGGAATAGTAGCATTTACAAACATTCACTGGCATCATACACTGATCAAAGATATTTTTGTCTCATGTAATCTTACAAGTGATTTTGCATAAATGTGTCATATCATGAGATACTATATATTCATTTTGGAATGTTCTCATTTTCATGATAATAGATCACGCGGCACTAATAGGGGGCTCATTTAGTAAATTCTTAAAGCTACAGAATCCGTAGTATCTTTTGGATAGAACACTAACTTTTAAAATGTCCTTCTAAATGAGGTGATAATGCAGTAAAGCTATTTACTTTTGAATAAAATGGTAGTACCATTAAAATATTGCACTAAGCAATGATTCTTATTTAATGGAAGCATGTTCTTCTAACGATGTTATAACCTGTAATTGCAGTTTTATTTTTTGTCGGAGTAAAGTCACTATTGCATCATCAGATAATTATGTTATACCTCATTACATTATGTATATTACATTATTCTAGGAATGACACCATTAACAGGGCTCATTTAGAAGGGACCTTGAATTACAGTGTTTAGCAAAGTACACCACAGTTCTGTGATCGGTTGCTACAAAGCGTTCAGTGGATGTGCACAGTTATCTTCATACCTATCATGTTGATAAAGTGTGCCAGCTGCTCTTTTTTCAAAAGAAATGCCTGTCCTTCTTTTCCACTTAACCTGACTCCAGAGTGCATAAGTGGTTCAACAGTACTGCGCAGTACCGGCTACAGAGATAAATAGTGCTGCAAGTGAAAAGGTCTTCTGGATTACGGGCCGATAATAAATCCCGCGGGAGCTTTCAGAAACAAAGCAATCAGAGCCTGTAGGAGAAGAGGAAGGAGGAGGAGGACCCCTGTTGTCTCTTAGGGGTAACACATGATAAACATGATGAACTTTACTGTCTGATCAGTGCTCCATCATCACTGCCGCTCTACAAAGGCTTCAAAACATTTGCGTGGAGTGTTCACATGATAATCTAAATACATACAAGTTTAATGCATGACATTTGATGATGCAGTATACATAATCATACTGTAGCCAGTCAAAAATGAATGCAAACTAAGCACAGGCTAGTTCCAGTAATATGCTCACCATCGGCTTCTTAGGTTACATTTCCCACATTTGGAGGTTGTTAATACTGTTGATAAAGTGCAACATTAGTCTAAAGTTTACCGTTGTTCCAGCTCATGTGTCAAATAATCACAGCTGAATGAAAAAAATAAATACAGAAATGTCCACTTTCTCTCTCCCTTCTCTCTTTTGCCACATTACAATGTTAATAGTTATCTTTTATGAAGGCGAATTGATCGGCAAACAGATGAAAATGGATGTAATTCAGCTGTGACTTACATTCTGGGGGCCCTCAGCATCTCTGTTCGGTGTTATCTGTGTTCCCGTTTGCAAACACTCGCAGCCTCACTTTCCCTTGTAAATCCAACAATATTTCCTTATTCAGCTTTCTCTTCCCAGTAGAACTCCTTCAGAAGAGAGTCAAAACTCACATAGAGTCACATTCCACTTCAAGTCCCTAGCAATAAGAAGGATTGCATGAATCCTTGACTTTAAGTCTAGAGAGACCTCATTGCTTTTTGACAGAGCTCTGCTTTGATGCATGATTATGGTGCGCTAGATTCAAGAGTTCTGGTTCATGTGTCTGCTGCTTTTTTTGCTTCAGTTTATTTGATTTGTTCATTTGCAGGTGCTTGTTGGTTTCCATGTATCGGGGGTAGCTTCTGAGGTTGTAGCTGATGGAGTGTAAATGACGACCATGTAGTTAATAGCGGAGTGTTGCTGGGTCTGGGGCTAGACGAGGGGCTGAACTGAGCTGAGTTGGTGACGGCGGTGTAGTTAAGAGGTAACAATCTCCCTTCCTAGGTGCCTCCATCCCTTCTGTGCCTCAGCAGCTGGAAAATATTCTGAAACAGAAACAGCATTCAGGAGGAAGACACACAATCTCAGAAACAGAAAACAGAGGAATTCATCCAGGCTCTTGATTAATCGTGTACCAGACAGAGGCAGGCAAAGCCTTACCTTGCCACACATACCATCTTTGCTGCAGTTCTTATTGTCCTTGTCTGTAGCCTCCTCTTCCACCTGTAGAAACACACATATTGAATGCATAAGTGAAGGGCACAATAAAAGGCTTCTAATAGAGCAGGTTAGTCTGTTCATAGATGGTCCTTACCTCCTTCCTCCACTTTAGCTCACAGAAGACTCTCTCGAAGCACTCATGCATGTAGTTAAACTGAACCTCAGCCGCGGATGGCAAATACAAAGAAAGAAGCAGAAATTTAGATGCAAAAGACAAATAAAAATGATGTTTATAACACACATATTTTATTTTAAAGGAATAAGTTGATATTTTTTGGAAATACACTTATTGCTTCATTGTGGAGAGTTAGATAACAATTAATACCACTCTGTAAAAGCACAGTCACACATTCACAAAATTCCGATGGGAGCAAAGGAGCGAAAAACATTTGTGTCTGTTGGCAAAGAAAATTTGTTTTCACATAAGTTGACTTCATGGGAACTTTTAAGGTGAATTTTCAGCTCCTTGGCAGGCGATGGTCACTTGCCTGTATTTGTGTGATCAAAAGTAAATTGATTAAAAAGTAAATTGTCAGTTTCAGGGGGAGTTATGTGTCTGTACTATTCATTGGCTGGGATCTTTAACTTCCTCGACTAGCGTCTCCGCTTAATGCCATGCAACTGCTCACAGTCAAGAAACAGTGTAACGGGTCAACACTTGTTTTTGTGTGTGCATTTCACAAACAAGAGGTGAGCTTTAGATGTGCCGGTAGATGGACCAAGTCTTACGTCAGTATGCTAAGCTAAGTTAGCGGCCGGCTTACGGTAACTTAATATTCACCATACAGACAGTTGTATCAATCTTCTCATCTAACTTGCTGCAGGGGGTGAAAATGCACATTTCCAAAATGTCAAACTATTCCATAAAATTACAAAAGGAACTTCTTCTTGAGTATTTTCATTTTACTTAGTTACAAAGTAAAGCAGGTTCTGGTGTTATGCAACAGGAATGTAAACACTGTATAACAAGAGACTTGAAAATGAAAAAGCTGTTATAAATGTTGCAAGTGAGAAAGAAAGGAAACTGATCATTTGAATCATTATTCAATAAATCTGAACAGATGACACGATGGACAGGGAGGTTACCAAAACCTTTACAAGATCATATTCTACCCGTGTGTTTCCAAACGTCCATAACATGTTTTTTACGACTGAAAGAGCTGTATTTTCACGAGAATAATTTGAGTATAGCACACATGCAATAATAATATGCGTGTGATACTCACATAGGGTGTAAATATCTTGACCCAGCGTGGTTTCTTCTCTCCTCGTGCATATTCAAAGCAGAAGGCCATGCCCTCTTCATCTGTGTCCCACCTCTGCATCTCCCCCCATTCAAATGCAATCACCTGGTTCTGGAACAACATTGAGGCTTTAGTACACTCACTCCATTGTACATACAAATTGCGCACACACACACACACACACACACACACACACACACACATATCTATACACACACACAGACACACTAACAAACAGTTGCCCCTTGCCTCGAGTGTCCCTTCCTCGGTGCAAGCGTGCAGCTTGAAGTGGTGAATGCTGATGGCTGTGATGACGTGGCCTTTACGTCGAGAGTCGCAGGAACAGTGTGGGAATATGATCTCATTGTAGCCCTCGCAATCCCTCAACAGACTCATATACTAAGAAAGGAGCCAGAGGAGACAAGATAGTGGTTTTTAAATGACAATGTGTAGTTGACTGAAGGATTTAGAAACAGGATGATGTGAAAAAAGGGTGGGAGTGTTTACCTGCTCTGTCTGTAGAGTAATCTATCCATGCTTTCAGACTGAGGTGAACTCACTTGCTGTATCCATGCACACTTTCCTCCCCAGTCAAACTTTCACTCTCACTATTAGACAACCTCCATACCTAGGAGGTACCTTTCCCACTTAGTTATCTCACACACAGTGAAGAGAGAGTTAACAGGTGGGCGAGAGGGGATGAAATGTGCCACACTGAAGAATAACGCGTAACTCTATCTGCCTCTATAAGTTATTCAGGAACCGTATTGGTGGAACTGTGTGGTGTCTGTCCACATGTGAGAGACTGACCATGGACAGCTTCTTCTGCTCAGCCAGCTTCTGCAGCTGGTAGGACTTCTGCTCTGCTTTGATGAAGCCTTTCTTCACATCATCTACAGCCTACAAAGATAGAGGACACGGTAAAGCAAACCCACAAAGAGCACATTCATACATACAACACAAGGTCAGAAAGGCATACCTGGTGAAAGAAGTAGTTGACAGCAAGCTGGTTGTCATTGAGCAGAATCTCCTCTTCTGTAGTGAAGAGCCACTTGCGCAGAGTGAGGCAGGTTCCCGGGATGGCTGAGGTATAGTTCTGTACATACAGTTTGTGGGGGAACTCGTTGGGGGCAAGCTTACGCACTGAGGAATAAAGAGAGAGACAAAAGGGAGGGTATGAAAGAGAGTGATGTCCAATTCTCACGTGGTGAGAAAAAAAGTGTTGTTGTAGCTCGACATACTACCTAGTTTATCTAAGTTTGTTGCGATCAATGTAATTTATTTCAGTTATTCAACCCACAGGAACATTTAGCATCAAGTGTCAAATAAGTTCAAGTCAACACTGATATTGAAATGGAACCAATGAGAAAAGGTGGCGATTTCATCACCTTGTTTTTGCTTCTTCCTCCAATTTAGAAAAAAAAGAGACTTTTGAGAGTGAAAGGAATGCAAATATTTCGAAGGATTTTATCTGCCGTTGACAAAAAAAAACATCAATGACTTTCTCCACGATATTCTTAACTTCCAATTATTTTTTTTGGCTGAAAGAAACAATTCTGAACTACATGCAAAACTTCAAATTCTCATTAAAAATTATTTCTTGTTTTTACTGCTACTGTAACAGAGATTCTGACTTTGAAGTAGCAGACAGAGCACACAGTTCATAGAAACACAAATTCAGTGACGCTACATAAGCTGAAAAAAAAAATACTCGGAATAAAGATTAATTTAGTTGAGAAATCAAGTACCTGATGAAGTGACATAGAGGAACATTCATGCACAAAGGCTCTCACGTTTTATATAAAATTAGACTATTTGGAAAAAGGTGGCTGTTGAGAAACCATCATATATCTGTCATTAGGCGATACTGGTTATAACTTAAAAAAAGAGGGGAAACATTTTGTCAATGTAGAAAAGTTACATACATTTAAACTCAAAGCTCAATTAAGGGTTTCTTACTAACCAAAGGTGTGGTTGATGACCTCAAATAGAGCAAAGTAGCTGGCTGTTACACTGTCCATTCCCAGTTTCATTACCACAGCCTGAGAGAAAAAGAGAGAGAGAGAATAACTGATAGTTAAGAAAAGGAAACAGAAAGAGTAAAGCACTTGCGAGATGACTGTTATCAGGTCACGCTTATAATGGTTACAGTTACTCCAGCCTGTTTACCTGGTAGACCTGGTCTGTAGTGGAATTTTTGCAAACTCTAACGGTGAGCGTGGTTTTGTCGGGCATGGCTATTCTCAACTCCACATCCGACACGCCATTATAGTTCTAGGTCATGAGAAGGAGAGACAAACAGCACAGTGAATCACATGTAGACAACTGCAAAACAATACAAACATGTGTTCTTTTTCTTTTTTTACCTCATCTGATTCAGACAGGAACTCCTGCATGATGTCACTTTCTCCAATTACCCGTACAGAGCAAACTGCAGACAACAGACAAGGTACATAGCGGTGAGCGTGGTTTTGTCAGGCATGGCGATTCTCAACTCCACAAAGCTTCGTCTCATGTGAAACAACCGTGGTTATACAATGCAATACAATAAAAGGTATAATTATGCAGTGGACTGTATTTATCCCAGACCTTTCCACACTTTCCCCTCATTACTTAACTTTACAAACCCCAGAAAGGATGACACTAATCACAACATTCTGACTTTACCAATGTTTTCTAGAAACCCTATGTCTCCTTCTCTCTGCCTGACCTTTCTCCAGATATTCTTCAAGGCCTCTGCGTCGTGCATCCAACTGCTGCTCTGACAGGGAAAAAGGCCATTTCCCAGGCAGCTTCGGGAACGTAAAGTTGGAAAACTCCCTCTTCAGATTTTGGTGTAGAATCACAAACTCACGGTAACGCTTGGAGCACAGCTGCCTTCCTGCCATGTACACATTATATACCTGGATGTGAATGCAGAGAAACAGAAACATGTAAACGAATGTCCCACTGCAATAACAGAGAGTTTAAAACCAATCTTTTCACTTTTTCATGCTTCCAAGTACAAATTCCTCATTAGTCATCTCTGAATTTATCCAGAATTGCACCCACCACAAACTTTTCCTGGTTGAGCTCAGTGTGTTTGTAGCTCGGCACAGAAATGGGGACGGCCTGCTTGTCGGAATAGTCATAGCAGGACTGGGCTGAAATGTCGTCTCCGGGATCTAAGCAGTCGGTCTCCTGGGGCGGGACGGACAGCACGGCCAGCATTAGCTCCCTTTCTCCAGCCCGGATCAGGTCCACCACCTGCTTGTGGGTTGCTCCCTCTACATTCACACTGTTACTATTGAAAACATGGAGGAAGAGATTTGATAGTTGTTAAGTTTCAATTTTTGATTATGCCCAAAAGTTCTAAATGAAATGGAAAGTGAAAAAAGGAGTTATAAAGTGAAACAGCTTCTGTTTATGAGTTTACAGTGACAGAGACTTTGTCCTCACTATCCCCTCAGGAATAAGACTTTTGGTTCATGTCATTAGGAAAGCAGAGCATGATTAACACTTAGTGTGTGCCCTTTAGCAGGCCCGTGTCAGGGCACGACATTGCTGATGACTGTAGCTGACCTATAGTTAACTTTACTCGAAACAGCCACTGCATTAAGCTCTCAGCATTACTAGCTATTGTTTATGACACTATTTAAAACATCTAGTAATGCTAGTTTGCCAAATTAAGGTGTAAACCAAGTCACAATGAGATTTAGAAAATCCCATTATTCTTTGCTTTAAGTTTTGTGCTAGTGTAATGGACTTTTGCAAATTTTACAGCAGCGTGCAAATATAGAGGGCTGCAGGGATGACAGATTAGTGAAGTTAGCATCGTACTTGTTCACAGGTCAAAAGAGACATCTTGCAGGTGGGAGAAAAAACAAATGTCTTTTACAATACAAAATACAGACTCAGCATTTTGGCAGCGCTTTTACTTTAGCATCTATATAACTATATAATAAGCACCTGATGTAGTGCCCTTTGCACCTGCACATTCAGCACTTCTAAGCATTATAAATAGTTTTCTGTGAGTCATATTTTCAGTTCTTCTGTATTTATAACTGCTGTTTTCTATGTTGTCCTGTATGCATGTACCTCTATGCATGCACAGTGCACATTTACTGACTTATTCTTACTTAGACTTGCAAAAGCAAAGACACACACATACATATGCTAAAACTCAAAGCTAAATCTGCCAGAATAATATACACTGCAAAAGAGACAGGGTATTGTTCTGAGTGTTTGACATTAGACACAGTCTTTATTATCAAACAGGAGGCTCATAAAAGTTGTCTTGAACTATAAATTCTTCTGTTCCAAAGGTTCAAAAGCAGGAGTTGTTTGTAAATGTGCGAAGATATATCGAAAGTATGCATTTTTTGGCAGGTCTTATCTCCAGCATAAGAGACACAGGAGATAACAACACATTGTTAGTTGAAGCCAACACTGAGGCAGCATTACTTAGTGCAAATTAGGCATGATCGAGAATGCAAACATTTACATTCAGCATTATGAATAAGACCAATACAATAATTAATAGTAAAAAAGACTGACAGGATGTCCAGTATATATAGAATATACAAAAATGCACGTGCATACATTCACACACTTATAATATCCTGATTATATGTAATAATGGGGTCAACAAACTGCCAGGTTACTGCAGGCCATCCATTATCAAAGCAGTGTGCAAAAGCCAGCCAATGAGATACTGACTTTTATAGAGCGAAGCCAATCAGAATTGAACTGAAAGCATCCCTCCCTTTCTGCATCACCTTATCCCACACAGACACACTGAAGCGTCAGAGCTGATGCTGCGCTGTGGGCTGCGTGTGCCTCTCCATAGCAACAGAGCCTAACATCAGCAAGCAATCTCCTCGCTTTTAAATGCAACATCAGAGCCATGTGTGGCTAACTGACCAGACCATGAGGCTTTGCCTCGTTTTCAACCCTAGTGATGTATGTAAGCAAAGCGAGCTCGATGCAGACACATAACACGCTGCATCTGGTGACAATTATATGAACTTGAGGATATGTGGCATGCCGTGTTAGAGTGGAATAGCATTTCGTGTGACGGGAATGTGTAATGATACCTCGACACAAACACAGACACTCCTTTCATGAGGATGAACCTCTGCCCTGCAAGAGCAGCGCGATAGTGCGCGCGCTCACTCAGGCTTTCTGGTGGCCGACGCCGCTCCCAGTAAAGACAGCGGAATGATGCTCAAAAGTCCCACTCGCTTCGACGTGTTGTTCACAATCACTCTGGGATAATGGAGTAACGTGCACGTAAAGGTTACTTAAATAAGCTTGGGTGAAGCTAAGACAGTCGCCACTTACACCTCGAGAATCCTGTCCCCCTTCGAAATACCGGCTCTGTCGGCGGCGCCTCCCGGTAGGACCGCGCTGACATGCTGCAGCGGAGCGTACAGCTCCCCGTTAATGCTTCGTAGTTGTCCGCCTTCACTGACTTGTCCCCGGACATTGAACCCATAGCCCGAGTCAGACTTCACTATCCGGACCAGCCGCGGGCCTGAAGTAACGGTAGTTGCCGTCTGGCAGCTGCCGCCGGTGCCCGGTGTAACGTTACCGCTACCAGAGCCGTTGCGAGAAGAAGGGTGAGGTAACGGAGGGACCGATGAACAACTCCCTTGTCCCTCGACGTCCGCCATTGTTCTATACTCTTTGTATCATCCACTCAAATTCAGCGAACAATAAATACCCAACAAACATTAGCTTATAGTAGCGGGCTAATCAACTCGGCTAGCTAACTGACCGAGATCACCGGGAATAACCGACAAAGTCCGATGATTCACGAGGATGCCCGAGGATGCGTTCCATTCGGATCACGGGTGTATCGGCTAATTTCCTGGGCAGGTCACATCATTGTATACAAACAAGTTGTGAGTCAGCCAGTCTAAATTATCAATGTAATGAACAAGTCTAAATGTCAGCCAGTTGTGCCCAAACTGTGGAATGGAAATACTGCTCATTCTCTTTACTAGGCTAATTGATTTCAGCCACACAAGACCACAAGGAAATAAATGGTATGGACGCCTCAGAGTGAACGCTTTAAACACAAGGGGGCATCATAGCAGCGTAACATATCTGTGTTGGACAACGCAGTGGTAAACATGAGAACATAGACTACAGCACAATTATTAAAATCGTTACGAACATGTGCATGAAGATTACTGCGTATAATGTTTTGTGATATTTATTTTATCCACACTTTGTGTGCACCACTCCAGTTATAAACTCATAATCAGCGTTTTAAGGACCACTTGCAGATGTAAAGCTGTTATTTCCTGCTTTACATGTAATGCAAGGCATCCAATTACAAGTTACATAATAGTCAACATTTCACCATGGGATGGTGTTGAGAGACATTTTACATAGTAAGTTAAATGAAAAGGTAGATTCCGTTTTTAAAGATGATTTTGAAGGCATTCTTCCTTGTAGATGTAGAGATAATCAGCTGCCGGAGTTGAATGATACGTGTATTTTGTTTAGTAACACACAGAAAACATTTATTTAGTTTCTTTATTGGTCACTGATTACATTCAACATCAGTGTCATCACAATTTGAGTTTTCCTTCTCAGAACATTTGACGCGACACATTTTGGATCTTCCAGTTTATGTTTTCATTGAGACTCTTCTTGGTCTTTTACTTTCTCCAGCAATGGTGAAATTAAAATAAATTTTGTCACAAAAACAACAAACTCTAAGAAATCAATAAGATCATCGCCATTTGTATCCAGCTCTTTCATGCACATGTTAATTTCATCGGTGCTTGTATCCTAAACCAAAGAAAAACAGAAGGAGTTGTGAATCCAAAACATAAACCATATATCAAAGAGATTTTCACAGCTATATTGTCAATGTGCTGCTTTTGTTCTACTTCGAATCCACACTGCTCTTTTAACAACAGTGAAAGTTCTTTCTTGCTTATGGTTGTGTTGTCTTCTTTCTCTTGAGCAGCATCTTGAGCAGCTTATTCATCAAAGACGTTTTTGATTTCTGCAATTGCAGCAAGAAGACTTGGCTTTCCTGGAATGAGAAGATATTGTTGATATTACATTTCTTTTCTAGTTTACCAACCACACTTACACTACTTGTCATCATTCATCAATGGGAGGGGCTAAGGTTCCACCCGTCCATCAGGAGTAACTAACATCCATACACTGTAGGCACAGCTACAGGAGCTCTTTTGGGGTTAGTGTCTTGCCCAAGGACACATCGGCATGGGCTAGCGGAGCTGGTGAATCGAACCACCAATCCTCTGAATGAAGGACAACCCTGCTCACCACTGAGCCCCAGATTCCGAAAGTCATCACACTTTAATTCCTCAAAGCAAACACAATAACCCATATAATTGATCTTTTTGTGTTTAACCAAGTTTTCCTTCTCAGAACTTCTGATAATGACACAAATGTAATGGACGTGACTCTTATGCGGTGCAAATTGGATCTTCCAGTTTATGTTTTAATTTAAAACAAAGCAGCAGACAGAAGTTTGCTACAAAAGTGACATACTCCATGTAATCAACAACATAATCACCTCACCTTTTGACATATTGAAGAAGATGTTGGTGCTTGCACGCAGCCTAAACAAAAGAAAAACAAAAGGAGTTGGAAATCCAAACATAAATCATATGTCAAAGAGGCATTCACTGATATAATGCTTCATTACATCTTAAAACACAGGCTGGACTGCTCTGGAGCGTCAAATTAACATACTGGAAAGAGCTGGCATGCACTGTCCTTACTCACTGATTTGTAGTTTTCCCTCCCTACTGCATAACTTTCAAAAACTTTTCATTGTTGTTTTTTCCTAGAATCATCAGTAGCTTGAATTTGTTGAATTCCCACCAATTTTACAATTATCGTTATTGCTATCATCTCACCATAGATTGACATGTTTTGACACATCGTACACAAACCACACGTCATTCATGCATCTCAAGCTACATAATGTTACATGTTAGTTATCAAGTATTTGGACAAATTCAATGCAAAATGGTTTAAAAAAAACACACACACACACACACACACATGTCCACTTACCACAAAATGATAACAGCTTGTGCAAGTAGAGAGGGTGGAAGAGATGGTTTTGAGAAGAGAACACTGACACAAAGGTTTAAATAGAGGTTGACGCACCCTTTTTCAAAGCCCCACCCCTCTGTCTTTTTTTTCCCTTCATTCTTCTCAACAGAAAAACGTACAAAGTGGGAAATTGATAACACTATAATATACCCTGAGAAGCCTCCTTTTATTATAACAATGCAGAAAAGCTAAGAATCATATTGCATATTTCACCCAAAATATTGACAATAGTTAAGATGGAGAACAAAATCAAACCAAAGGGATAAATTAGTATCTATGAACTTAACATAAATGCTCCAAAGTCTGAGTAGAACTAAAATAGAGATTGGCAAATCCTCTTTTCAAGGTCCAACCCCTCTTTCTGTATTTCTTTCTCACAAAATGTCAAAATGACAAAGCTGAAATGCACACTTTCCTGCTTTTCTTCGAACGTAACCCCCCTTTCATATCAGTAATACCTGTTTTTAAAAGTAATGTAATGGTAATCAGACATAGCCACGATCCATGGCAGGAATATTAATATTGACCTTAAGTTTCAGAAACATTGCCCTCATTGATAAAAACTAGCCCAGCAGGTTTTGGAGGGTGTATCCCATGTTGCACACACATCTAACCAGGCTTGTCACACCATGCCGGTTGTTTATACAGACAGGTAAAAAAAATAAATATCTATATATGTATATATATATATATATATATATATATATATATATATATATATATATATGTATATATATATATATGTATATATATATATATATGTATATATATATATATATATGTATACATATATATATATATATATATATATATATATATATATATGTATGTATATATATATATATATATATATATATATATATATATACATATATATATATATATATATATATATATATATATATATGTATATATATATATATATATATTAGATGATATTACATATGTATAAAAATATATATAGACCATATATATATTGTGACGACCCTCTCTGCCACTGGCCGTTGTCCCTGCAGGTGGGCGGGGCAGAGTTGGTCGTCAGGAGAGTGGGGACACCTGGGTTCATTAGTGGCCACTAGCTTAAGAGGCCCTCGGGCCTGAGCTCTCTCTCTCTCCCTCCCCGAGACGCCAGGTTGGGTTTGTGCATTGCTATCGGGTTTGTCTTTGTTTGATGCAAGTCAATAAACCATACTTGTTGTCAAACCACTCACCTCTCTGTGTATTCCCTCCTTTTGTCATGGCCTTCCAGCCAGCTTCTCCTCCTGAAACGCGCTGTAATAAGAGCAAATACCCGATGAGACTGTTGTGCAATACAGACGGAGCAAGTTTGGGCAAACAGTCTGTTCAGTCAGAGCCACCCACTGGAACAGTCTATTGAGTTAAGAGATAGCACTTATTCATGTTCAACAAAAATTAAAGAGATGGTTCAAAGACAAACAAACCTGCAAATCACAAGAAATCATATTACCTCATCTCTGAAATCATATTACCTCATCTCTGACACTGCCAATATATGATAGCTATAGTTTTTACAAATCTGTTACTTTTGTAAATTTTCTAACTTCTAGCTCAATTTGCTAAAAGTCATTATTGCTTGTTATGAAATGTTTTTCCATTGTGGCTAACTTGAAATATACAAACATTACATTACATTATTGAGTCATTTAGCAACATGGAACTACTTTAATACTGCTCAAAGCTACTTGTGTACAAACGGTTTCTATATCTCTTAACTCAATTTATTCTACTCAATGTCAGCCTAACTTTGTGCCGCAATGGTTTAATACAAGAGAGTAAACGCACAAAAAGGATGAGTGAGAATTTTATAATAAACAAATGGTCTCTAGTCTGCATGCAAAGACAAGTGTGGGGTGTTGCTAATAAAACTTCTGATGACTAAAGGCGTCGATATTAATGTCTGATACAACTACAAGAAAAGACAGGTATACGGTGTGTTCAAAGACACGCGATGATTAATAGGTGGGGAATGTTGTCTCACGCCAAATGTGCCGAACCTTTCTGCATGTCCTCCTTCACCCACAAACACACCAACATCTACTGAAAAATATCTGCAGTACATCAGCTAATGCTAATGTCTGTCTGTTGGACAGTCTTTGGACCAGATTGAAATGGACATCAAAAATACCTTTTGGTTGGATTGCCATCAAATTTGGATCAGAGGCCTCAAGTCTTCACTTTTCAAGTTAAATATTTACATATCTACTCTATATATGCATACTTTTAGTCTTGTAAATATATATTTGAAATCTGACAAACTGAAACCATATTTGCGTATGTCACACAGCAGCAGTGGATAGTTAACACTTTAACTCAACAGGCACCATTAAAAGCTATGTTTTTTGTCATATATGTGCTTTGTTTGGATTTTTACTAAATAAAATTCAGCTTTTAATAGAGTGTGGCTCGGTTTTGTCTATCCACACTGGTTTTGTGCTGTGTATTTGCTGCCTCTCCCATGGAAACAATAACAGAAATGTTGTTCCACAATAACACAGTGACTTGTGTGTGGGTGTGTGAGCAAGAATGTTTGTTCACCTCTAGCAAGGGAATTTAGAGAGGTAGCAGCTGAATTGCACTTCATTCTTTTTTGTTTGTTTGTTTTTTTATCAGAAAAGTTTGAACTAAAGTTTTTAATAAAGTTATTGGAGCTGAACAAATCATCCACTTCCTGCAAATCATCAAATAAAATATGCATTCAATTATTGCAGATGAATTCACACACAAAAATTAAAAAAAAAGCTTCTGGCACTGAGGCAAGTTCCCTTGCGCAAGAGTGTTAACACCTTTAGAGGTAATTATAGTCTCTGAGGTGTTTGAGTTAATGCATCTCTGAACTGTTTTGCTAAATCAAAACTGGAGCTTAGTTTGGTTTAAAATGAGTTACCGTTGGACTGGAGGTAATGCGAGACCCACATACATGATGGATAAATCATGAGTAGTTCGTAACTACTCTGCCTTACATTTCTTTCACTTTATTGGTGTTTAGTTCACGTAGAAACAGTGGTAGCATACATTATTTAAATGACTTTGACTTTATAAGACACAACACACAACTGGAAATTAAAAATGAAAAACAAAGGGGCCACGTGTGTAGCCCAGTTGACAATAAGTGCACCTATTGGGTGTGTTCTTTTACCTGATGTGTGATCACTCTGGCGGGGAATTGCTCAACTAAGTCTGAAAACATTTTACAACCAGTAATCTTTTGAGCACTGTTGCTCAGAAGAATTTGGACGCGTCAACATGTGACATATTTAACTAAAACATGCATTTGCTTCACTTGATTTAAGCCTGAAGTCTAATCTGATATGGGCTTCTTTGTCTTTTCATGGCAATCACTGCATGTGTGGAAATATTGCTTTTCTTTCTGTCTCTTCTCATGTGTTGTACAAAACTGCCTATTTTTAATTTTTTTTTTTTTACCATTTGCATCAATTTGCGTGAAAACACCTTCATGAATTGAGGGCTATGGGTTTATTTCAGGGATATGGGTTAATTTATAATGACAAACAAGGAATATATTTGCCTCCACAGCCAATAATATGTTAAAATATATTGATGTATGAGTACATTTCAGTTAAAATGAGTACATTTAAAACTATGTACAGTATGAAAGAACAGGACATGCTGGTAAAGCAAACAGTGGGCTCTACCATGCAGCGTTGACTCCACCTTGCCTGCAGACAGAAGAATGCAGTTGCAGTGCATAAAACATGGGCGATCAATGGGTGTGACTGATACAGGAAGAGGTGAAGACACACATTGGAAGTGCTTCAACAGTCCTTCTCTTCTATAGAAAATTGAACAGATTGAATAGATTATATTCTGTCTCTTCAAAGCTTCTCATCACAAACATCTGTACGCAGGTTTACGATATATTGTCAGGACCTTAGTTGACAAATTAGATGCTAGATATATTGACAGACAGGTCTTTCAACCAAACGCCTCACAGGGAGGCAGGAGCAAAGGAGAACCAATAGAAATGTGCAGGCGTGTGAGTGAGCTAACCTATGGATGAAAATCCCATTTAAAATCAGCAAAACCTTATATAAATCAATATTTAAAATGCAGTATGAAAACATTATCAGGGCTTGGGGCCATGCTTTCCTTGCAGATTTCCTTAAATCACTGAAGGGATTATTTGGCAACAACAAAAATTCGAAACAATTCAAGGGTTTTATGATAAATGTTTAAAGAAATATAAACGTAACATGTTTGTCCCATTTTTTAAAATCATAATTGAAAAGCCATAATTCCCTCGTGCATTGAGGGGTTGGTAATGCAATACTTTGAATATACAATAGAGGGGTTTTATTTATGCAATTGTACAAGGACTTTCATGACATGGAATATATCCTCTTTCTGTTGATGCACTAAAGAAACAGTGACAAGATATATGCTCTGAAGAACACAGCAGGTGATGACTGTTGAATGTTTGATGAACTCACGCCTGTTTGCCCCCACAGCAGTGACACCAGATACCCAATAACGACACATGTAGATAGAACAAATCAAACTTCATTGCTTTTATTCATTTTCAGCAAAGTAATAAATGGAAAGATCTTTGAAAACCTGTTGAGAGAGGTTCCAAGGCAGCGAATATTATATCTTGCATGCACTTTCAAAACATAAATAACAAGTTTGATTTGAATGATGGATGTGCAAATGGATCAATACAGCATCATCTGGTTCCAGATTCAGCTGTCACATATAACATACACTGTAAATGTCAGAAGTATGAAGCATTTTTAAATATATTATGATGCTACAAACATTTTAAGGGTTATTTAGTCTTGTTCATCTTCTGCTTCTTTGCCCTTGCCTTTTTTGCCACCCTTGCCTGTCTTCTTCTGGTAGTAGCATTTAGCGAGGTCACTCACACACCGACAAAACTCTCGGAAGTTGACCTCGCCGTCGTGGTTTTTATCCAGCATGGCCATTGCTTCCTCAATGTCACCCGGATTAATTTTATCCTGGAGAACACATCCGCAGTTAAATAACGATATGAAATGCACAAAAGCACAAGTGAGTAAGAGGCAGGACAATGTATTTCATGAACAGCCGTGCACGTAACGTGAGCACGTTCAGTCTCTTACTTTCAACTCATCGGATTGTATTTCCTGCTCCAACACCTTTTTCAGCTCTTCTTTGTTTAACTTTGGTTTCTTGCCTCCATCCTCCGCAGCATACTCCAGAAATATATCCACAATGTTTGTGATGACCTGGTCCAGACGAGCCATGGCTGTAGCTGGAGAAACCAATTGATGAGAGTCATTAACAAACTGGCTAGAGCAAATACCTTCAACCAAAAACATCCTGTGTGAACAGAAGATACACTTATATCATCACTTTATTAATTTATATAAATACATCAAATGAGCATAGGATGCACACCTCAGAATCAACAAAATAAAGTACTCAACAAATGTACGCATAGCACTGAGTAAAGTTTAAATAAGTGCCATGACACTTCCATTGCATCCTCATAGCATCTGCAATAAATGCCATGTTTTCTTTGCTTTCCCCGTCTTGCCTTCCACTGGGACTCACCTTAGAGTTCACGTTTCCTGGGTGAAGAGAGAGTCTGTATCACCAGCTGTTCCAGTCGAGACTGTTGTCAGACTGAGAGGAAAGCCTCTTAATAAAGAGTAGACGTACTCTGTCTGGCCCACCCACACGGGCATGCACTGAAAATCTCTCCAATTCCCACCCACCCACCCCTCCTCCACCCAAACTTGTTTCCCCGAGAGCTGTGCCATAGCAAAGCAAGCATCAAGTAAAGCCTGTACTTTTGTTTGTGTTGGATATAGAGCAACTAGTCGTGTGTGTGTGTGTGTGTGTGTGTGTGTGTGTGTGTGTGTGTGTGTGTGTGTGTGTGTGTGTGTGTGTGTGTGTGTGTGTACTCTACATTAAGGAGCTGCTCAGTGTAGCCGTCTGGAGTAAACATCTCAGAATGAATGGAAAGTTACAGTGAGTTGGTGTAATCCCGCCCAAAGTTGAAAAGGCATGGCCAAATGTGTCTTTGTTTAAAGGCAATTTGTCTGCATGGGCATCTTGTCCATCCTGTTGGCCCTAAAGTTTTGCATGACATTTAGAAGTTTGTAAATGTCATGCAACTGTGGCTGACATCACAATGTAAAAAGCTCATTTTGAATTTTCAAAATTCTTTCTTTTGAGCAGCCAATACTTAAAAACCTGTTTTAGCAGTGCCAGTTTTATTTGATTTCTTAGTAATATTGGAATAAAAATATAATATGTTCTTCTGCCACCATCAGAGATCACAATGAAAACCAATTGAAAACTTTATTTTTCTGTCATTTAGTACAACTGTAAATGTCCTACTTGAAACTAAAAAATATCACTAGTGTTTGCTGGACATGACTCTGGAGTGAGTCAGTGGGAGTGATTCATTCTGACGCAGGTCACACCCCATTCATTCTGCTCAACTTTGTGAAACTCAACCTCCATTTTCCACTTGTTTGTTCCAAGGCAGCAGAACGACAGTATTTTCTTCCTCTTACCCTCTGTTGCCTCCTGCCAAGTCCCTTTTAGCTCCAGCCTCTCTTCACTTTGGCCTCAATACTTTCACTGATTGAAAACGATCAGATTCTCCTTGCAGGGGGCTCACAGAAAACAGAGACGAAGGATCGTGTGGTGTTAATTACAAAAAGTTCATCTTTCCACACCATGCTGGCTGGGGTATGAGTTACAGTTTCACTGGAGATGCTGTGCTTCTGCAGTCTGCACCATGTACTAGAACATCATTTAAAAATGAAATACAAATAGCTTTGAGCAGAGATTCAACCTAGTTATCAAAAATAATCACACAGTATGCTGCTTTGTCTGTGTTCCTTTCATGATCAAAACAATCCACCAAGCAAAAAAAGGTAATCCAACACTGGTCAAAGTATGGGTGTGGGGTACAGGTTTCTCTACATTGTAGTTTGCACAAACAAAAGTCAAACAAAAGGAGGTAAAAGTATTCCAATAGTCATGTTCAGTGTGATGTATACCCGAAGGTTTTGCAAGGACAAAACTGTCAATGAAATGCTCTTGTAAAAACGTTTAAACATCACAGCTACAGCATCATCCCGGATTAACACCTGAACAAATATATTCTCACAGTATGCTGCTTTGTCTGTGTTCATTTCATGATCAAAATAATCCATCAAGCAAAAAGTTAATCCAACCTGTCAAAGTATGGGTGTACACACCAGACAGGTTCCTTTACATTGTATAGTGCACAAACAAAAAGTCCAAAAGGTTTAAAGGTAGTCACTGTGACATCTCCTTGTCATTATTAAGGCAAGGCAGGTTTATTTGTACAGCACATTTCAACGACAAGGCGATTCAAAGTGCTTCACATGAAACCTTTTAAAGCAAAACATGATGTCGATTTAAAAACAGTTAAGAAAAGATTAAAACAGTAAAAAAAGAAGAAGATAAAGAAAAAGAAAATGAATGAAAGTTGCAGTGCAGTTTATTAGGAAATGAAATGCAGTGGTGAGATGCAGCAATTGAGTCTAGTTCATTTAAATGCAACAGCAAACAGAAAAGTCTTCAATCTGGATTTAAAGGAGCTGAGGGTCTCAGCAGACCTGCAGCTTTCAGGAACCTTCACACAAAAAAGGAACCTTGTTCCAGATATGTGCAGCAGAAAAGATGAACGTTGCTTTTCCATGTTCAGTTCTGACTCTTGGAACAGAAAGTAGAGCAGAACCAGACGACCTGAGGGCTCGGGATGGTTCATAAGGTAGCAGCTGATCACAAACATACTGTAGCCCTAAACCACTCAGTGCTTTATAAACCAGCAGCAGGATTTTAAAGTCACTTCTTTGTTTGACAGGAAGCCAGTGCAAAGACCTCAGAACTGGAGTGATGTGATCCACTTTCCTGGTCTTTGTGGGAACTCGAGCTGCAGCGTTCTGATTGGCTTTTTACAGAAGCCTGTGAACACACCGTTACACACACCATGTCAGTATTTAGACAAGTTTCTCCAAATCCTGTTGAGACATAAGTCCTCTCACCCTTGATATATTCTTCAGGTGATAGTAGGCTAACTTTGCATTTGTCTTGATATGACTGTTCAGGTTGAGGTCTGAATCCATAACTACAACCTAGATTTCTGGCTTGGTTTAAGGTTTTTAACATCAGTGATTGAAGCTGAGCGCTCACTTCCAATCGTTCGTCCTTGGGATCAAAAACAATAACTTCTGTTTTATCTTTATTTAATTGAAGAAAATTCTGGCACATCCAGATGTTAGCCAGCCCTTGTATGAGATTATAGTCCCCTGCTGATATAGTTATGCAGATTTCTGTGTAATCTGTATAATAATGCTAACACGCATAATCTGAGCCAGTGGAAGCATGTAGATGTTGAACAGAAGAGGCCCCAGTATTGAGATTTGGAAACCACCACGTGTCATCCTAGTCAGCTCTGATGTGTAACTCAAATGGTGAAACTGGACAGAACACTGAGTGTTTTTTTTTTTTTTTTATAGTTGTCTGACATCTAGTGGTGAATTAAAGGCATGGACGGCTACTTAAAGAACAAAATCACCACGTGTTCAACTTACTTCTTAAAACGTATGGCAATCATTGATTAGTGAAGAAAGCAATGCAAATAGCCAAAGATGGAAGGTGTGAGTAAAATTATTGTCACTTCATTATTTATGAAATATTTATTATAATTATTTATAATTAATTGTTTCAAAAGTAGTCAGTTAAAATGGTGAGGACAATTTTAATACATAGGATGACATTTGATACTTTTGTTGAATTCAAGATCACGTTTATGCTACAAAATAAATTACATTAAATATCAAAGTACACACTAGTGAAACAACATCACACCATGAAGTTATTATGTTCAAACCAGCAATACGTTCCAGCATTTTGCAGCAAGTGCATACAATGCATTCATTTTTTTCTTTAAGTTCCTCTTCCTCAGTACACCTTTACTAGAATTAACCAGGAAATATGACAATTAAATAGAAATTACAGACAATGTATGAAAAGTCAATGGACACTGTGGAGGTTGCAGGCATTAGTTAAGTTGCATAAATATTGTGCATTTCTCCAGACAGCGTACAGCTGACGGTGATGCAAATACAGAATGCAACATGTGAATGTGTTTCATTTGAGACACTTAGCATTCCGGGACAACGATACTAACCTTACAACCATAACTCATAACGACATCCTGAATGCTTTGTCTGTCTATACTGATTATTACTTACAAGCCGTGTCGCGTGCGTCACAGCCATACAGTGAGTTAGCATGCACAATGCCATAATTAAACGCCCCATATGTCAAAACAACTGCACATGAAATATTTTTTTGAACAGTATTAGACGATGTTATTTGTTTCCATGATATGTTCTGTTAGCATTTGGCACTACTTTCTTTAAAGGCTTCAGCAGTTTCCGGTTTTACGCGCTCGCTCCCCGCTAATAAGTCTGCTCTCAGAGCGTTAACTAGTCTCTCAGAGACTAGTACAGTGTGACTGTACTGCAGGAACAGGGACCACAAACACATTATTCGCCGCTGACACTCATCGAAAGTCATTCCCCCCAAAATGTTCAACGTTTACACGAAACATGTGTAAGCTTAGCTATAATATTGTGTACGTAAACAGCTAGGGCTTTTATTGTGGAGGGAAAACGGAAATGGAGGATTTGTTAGAGTGAAAAGGGAGACAAGAATAAAAGTGATTGCCGTCTTGTCTCACCTAACGGAGCAGCGTGTTCTATTATAATAAAAGTATAGGCGACACGTTTGGTAAATGTCAAGCTGTAAATGACAACTGACTGTCGCGCAATTTAAATCTACCCATTATGCGTGCGCACTGATATGAAACGCTGGTTAATGTAAACAGGCTGTACAGTACTTTGTCTGAATTACCCCCCACCCCCTCTCCCCGTGACTCTCTCAACCAATCAGAATGCGTGATTTGATCTACCCGTATTATAACTAACAACCTTTGTTTAGGTAAAGTGCAGTCCGTAAGTTATCCGTTGTTACATTGAGTGTTACTTCTGGAACTCATCTCTTGTTCTGAGTACGTCTGTGAGTGTGCATGTGTGTAGAGAACAAGTTCTGACGTTCAAACAAGCCCTGTTAAATTCTGATTTGTATTTCTTTATTGTTAAGATGTTTTGCACTGTCAGTTCTATTTTGTAATTAAAGGTTGCAAATTAATGTTTTAAAAGATGGTCTCCGAACAGACATGTGCTGTCCTCTTTGTACCTAGTTTTTATGTCAGTTACTTGCCGTTTTAAACAATTGACATGGTGTTTCTTATAAAGCACTGTACTTACTGATGGATTATTAGACTTTATGCTCTGCACCATGTCCTTTGAACTTCTTTTCATATAAATGTATTTTCTGTTGACTTCTGGTTGGTGCAATAAGTTGCGTCCATTTAAAGATGGAGCGACTTTAAACGATCCACGTGCCCAAGACAGATGGTGCAGAGCGTTTATAACTATAGACAACCAGAAGAAAACTCCTTGATGAGAATGAGAATATTTTGACCCAGATATAGTAAAAGAGTCATCAAAACAGAAGGTTATAGCGTGTCAAATGTAGTTTTTACTTGATAATCTGGCACCCATATGAGTTACAACATACTCTTCGTCACTGTTTGCACTTGTGAGCATGAACATTTTCTCACAGGACATTGAGAGGCCAACGACAAGGGACATGAACTCTTCAAAGTCCATCTTAGAATCTTTGTTTTGGTCCAGATCCTTCCTGATGTTCTCCACAGCTTTGGGGTCTTTCTGGCTCTGAAAGAGGGGAAAAAAAAAAAAAAAAAAAACAAGTTCAGGGTGCAAAATGGAACAAAGGTAAATTATGCACCGATTAGATTTAAACACAAAAAAAAAAAAAAAAGGGCAGATTCTTACTTTCAAAAAGTTGGGCAACTCAGTCTCTATTAGTTTGCCCACTTCTTTCTTGCTTAAGGTTTTTCCATCACCTGCTTCATTTGCATAGCGATGGAAGATGGTAATTAGGGACTCCATGCACTTCTCCAACTCAGTCATGGCTGCACAGGAGAGGACTGAAGGGAGGAAAGACATGTCTGGGCAGGAATGTATACAGTTTTCTTTACTACATCAATACCTCACAGCTGTTGTAAGTTACTGTGTAATATTTTTAAATTAATAAGCATAACAAATTATTCCCTAAAATATAGTTAAACTATCAGATAGGTTTTGACCTTAAATACCTTGCAACAATAAAGCAGACCTGCGACTTGTCAGATGACGAAAATCGGCAACGACCAAGCGCATTAGAAAAATCCTGAATACAGACACCAAGTGTCACGTCTGGACTATAGTGAGGACTCAGATGCAGAGAGTGTCCGTGCTCACGCTTTATTGTGTCAAAGAAAAACGCTCTTTACGAGGTAAAAACAACTAGCAGGGGTGGGCAAAGTAGGGCCCGCAGGCCGTATACAGCCCGTTAGGAGTTTTGATCTGGCCCGCTGTGTGTATGTATATATATATATATATATATATATATATATATATATATATATATATATATATATATATATATATATATATATATATATATATATATATATATATATATATATATATATATATATATATATATATAGCCTGGTGGATATACCCAAATTGCCATAAAAGTCAACAAGCAGTAACTTTACACAGCTATAGCCTAAAATCCATTGAGCAGAGCTACTTAGCTGTCAGGGATAGGAACGTCAGTCCTGTCAAACTGTCGTGAAGAGTTCATAAATGAGTTCAGGCTATTGGTCCGGCCCTCCAGAGTTTTTTCTGTACCTCATGTACCTCTGGGAAAATAATTGCCCACCCCTGCTATAAAGTATAACAAAAATTCACTCTGCATAAGACAAAAAAACACTAGACTGGAAAGTACAAAGAAAAACACTCTTTCAAGGCAACACTACTCACGGTGGAAACACTGCTACTGTGGCAAGGCCTTGGGTGAGACGGAGAGGAGACACTTTCACACAAGACAAAGGGAAGACGCAGACTATAAGCAGTATGAGGGTTATGGGGAACAGGTGGAAACAATCAGGAATCAGGGAGACAATAAGTCCAGTAACACACAAGGAAGAGGAAAGGCAAGTGACCTGAAACAAGAGGGAGTTAAGCTTTCAAAATAAAACAGGAAATGACAAGAGAATAACCCAAAACAAGACAACCCTCACCACGGTGTGACACTGAAGTGCAACAAAAAGCAGCTTTTGCGTATCCTTAAACTTCACCGCAACTTAGATGTATAATCTTCTTCACGTCAACAAAAATCAGTTTTCTGTCTAAACTGATACAA
Source organism: Clinocottus analis (assembly GCF_023055335.1). Lineage (NCBI taxonomy): Eukaryota > Metazoa > Chordata > Actinopteri > Perciformes > Cottidae > Clinocottus > Clinocottus analis. Next base: position 5,769,002 of record NW_027176251.1, on the reverse strand, counting down.
CGTATACATGAAGGCTACACGACAGTGAGTGCAGAAAGAAAGTGTCATAGTAATTATAATGAACTCACCAGGTCACAGAGAGGCAGAAACTGTAGGTTGAGATTTACTAAAGAGTGCAGGGCTTAAGTTTATTCAAGATTTTATAGTTCACTGAGCAACGCCCAATATGATAGGAGTATAAAGAGAGAGAGAAAGAGAGCAAGAGAAAGAGAGACAGAGAGAGAGAGAGAGAGATGTTCAGTGTGATGTATACTCGAACGTCTTACAAGGGTGTGGACAAAACTGTCAAACTTGTTACACTGTCGCAGCTGCAGCATCATCCCCTCAGCACCACTTTTATTAACACCGAAATAAATCTATTCTTAAATAAAAAGTCAATGGACACCGTGGAGGTTGCAAGCATTAGTGAAGTCACATGAATTAAATAACTTGACACTATATTGATGTAACAATATAGACTAGCAGCGGGTCCATGCACCAACACATTTCACCGTTTTTACTGGGTAGTGAAGAGGCAAGCCACGTTACTAGGCAACGCAGCGGCTGATGACCCCCGACCTCTGAACAGTAGGATAATCTAATCGTTTTCAATCAGTGAAAGGGATTGGCCTTGATGGGTTGCTTCTTATTTGTCCACAGTACATATTGACTGGTCAGAGAACGAAAAGCACAGGCTTACTGAGGTCACCTGTTAAATGGAAGAGTGAGTCTGTGAGGGCCAATAATAGTGCCAATACAAATGGGACGGCACTTTGCTGCAACACATCACAATACCATGACAATGTCAAAAAATATTGTAGCCAATTGGGGTTATTTATTATTATTATACTTCACATTTTCCAGGTTCATTTTCTCACAAGGGTAGAAGTAACGTCAAATCATGAATTTACTCAAAAGACCTTCAATAACCAAACAAAATGTTTGATGAATAAATCTCTCTCTCTCTCTCTCTCTCTCTCTCTCTCTCTCTCTCTCTCTCTCTCTCTGTCTCTCTCTCTCTCTATATATATATATAGTTTCTGCTTGCATTCTTTTGATGTCATGTGTTTTTATATCCCATCTTTAATCATTAATGTTGTTGTGTAAATGTAATTTGCCAGACTAATCAGACATGCGCTGTCTTCTTTGTTCTTTTATTTACGTCTCCATACTCCCACTGTTGCAATACATTGTGGGTGATTCCCTTGGGTAAAGTCTGAATCTAATGCTGATTCATGGAAAGGGTTCATAAAGGGCTGAAAATGTCTGCCACAGAGTCCTCAAACACTCAACAATGTGACAGTGGGACGGAGCTAAACCCTTGGGGTTTTGCGGGAGCGCGCCTCAAAGTCTGTGAGTCCGTAAGGGTGGAGATTGGAATTGGGCCTGTGAGCCAGCAGTCACGATACCAAGAGTCCTGAAATCAAAGCAGCTGCATGGAATCCGGCCATCATTCATTTCATTTTTACACATGTGCTTCTCTACCTGTGCAATTCCACGCCGCTTTTGTTTCGCTGTGAAGACTTACTGGGGTACAATAAATAGCACCATCATTTATGAGATTAGTACCACCTGTACAAACTGGCCACAATGCTGACTGTTCGTTGGATTCAACCCTGACTTTAAAATATGTAGAATCATTTTTGTAGCATAAAAGGCGCCTTTTGTCCTCTCTGCCATGTATTTAAGGGGTCGTGTCCTTTTATTCACAGCAAGATCTCTCTGCTGGTGATGTCAACTATCCTAAGAATCAGGCTGAGAAAGACAGAGAAGGCTTTTGTACAATCACTGCCAACAGGCAAATAAAAAAAAATCAGTTGTCTTTTAGCATCTGCTTTATATAACATTGTGGGTCTTCTAAAGGGCTGTACTTTCTGATGGATTATTAGACCTCATGCTCTGCAGTGCACCATGTCCTTTGCCTGCACTTTGAACTTCTTTTCAGATACATGTATTGTCTGTTGAATTGTGGTTGGTGCAATGAGTTACATTCCTTTAAATATGTTCATACTTAAAATAAAAAGCTAATAGAGATACTATAAGAACATTCAAGTTAGAAACACAGAGGAATGAACAGTTTGCCATCTGGAGGACGACCATGAGAAAACCACCACGGTCTCCAAAAATCATACACCTTTAAACCCCACTAAATCTTCGCTGCAGCATGTGAAAGGCTGCTTATTTTCACAACCATAACCCATAATTCATGAGAGACAGCCATGTGGTGCTGCACCCAAGTCCAAGCAACATCTGAGACCCAGCACATTCCCATATTGAACCTTTTGTCCACCTTAATTGAACATTTTGAACATTCAAGGAGTATTTACGGGTAAAATGATGATTCAGATGTGAACTACAACACACCTGTTTATTCATATTAATGTGAATCAATGAATCAATCGAAGAGTAATCAAACAAACAGAAGGTGATATCGTGTCAAAGGTAATTTTTACTTGGTAATCTGGCACCCATATGTGCGACAACATTATACTCTTCATCACTTTTTGCACTTCTTCTGTTGATGGAGCACGAACATTTTCTCACAGGACATTGAGAGGCCGACGACGAGGGACATGAACTCTTCAAAGTCCACCTTAGAATCTCCGTTTTGGTCCAGATCCTTCCTGATCTTCTCCACAGCTTTGGGGTCTTTCTGGCTCTGAAAGAGAAAAAAAGTTCAGGGTGCAAAATAGAACCAAGGTAGATTATGCACATTGATTCGAGATTATATTTAAAAGGAAAGATTCTTACTTTCAAAAAGTTGGGCAACTCCGTCTCTAATAGTTTGCTGAATTCTTTCTTGCTTAAGCTTTTTCCATCACTGTCTTCATCGGCATAGTGATGGAAGATGGTAATCAGGGACTCCATGCACTTCTCTAACTCAGTCATGGCTGCACAAGAGAGGACTGGGGGGGAGGAAAGACATGTATGGGCAGGAATGTGTTTGGATGTATATATCGTTTTCTTTACTACCTCACTGCTGTTGTAAGTTACTGTGCAGAACAAATTACAAGTGAATAAGCTTAACAAATTTATCTTGGTTATAGTTTAAACTACTAGATAATAAATAAAATAGGTTTGGACCTTAAATATCTTTCAACAATAGAGCAGAAAAACTGTAAAGTGGAACATTTTATTTGGTTACTTTTTTAACTTAATCTAGACTCTGAAGGTTGTATTAAAGCAGAAGGCTTCTCAGTGGTGGAAAGTAACATTAACTCAAATACTGTACTTAAGTATACCTTTAAGGTATTTGAATCAATGATTATAAATCTATCACACAATTGTGATACAGGCCAATGCATTCTGTATGAATACTTTTACTTTTTTACTTCAGTAAAAGGTCTGCAGATTTAATGTAACTCATCCAAAAATAACACATTGTTCAGAGAGGATTAGGGTGTTGGTCTCACTGGCACTCAAAGCACATTCTTGGACTATTAGACATCCCGTTAAAGCTCATAAACTACCCTCCTTATCTCGAGCCGCTCTGCCTTTTCCTCCCATTCCACCATTTTTTGGTTGAGTTCCAAAATAAAGATGCTCTTTTCCGAAAATGGAAGAAAAAGAAGGAAAACTACGTTTACCGGGAACAGAGGACGAGCCGCGAATAGTCAGAGGAGGATTAGAGAAATTATAAATACAAATATTACATGCAACAAAAAGCAGCTTTTGAGTATCCTCAAACTATACAGGAACTTAAATGAATAATCTTCTTCACGTAAACAAAAATCTGTCTTCGACGTATGTTGTGTATACACAAAGGCTACACAACAGTGAGCGCAGAAAGAGAAATAGTGTCAAAGTAATTATAATGAACTCACCAGGTCACAAAGAGGCAGAAAGTGTAGTTTGAGATTTAGTGGAGAGTGCAGGGGCTTACTGGAAGTTTTTCAAGATTTTATAGTCCGCTGGGCAACGCCCAATATGATAGGAGGAGAGAGAGAGAGAGAGAGAGAGGGGGGGGGGGGGGGGGGGGGGGTAGAGGGATAAAGAGAGTGAGTGAGTGTGCAAATAACGGTCAGGCCTGCAGGAGCAAATACCACAGGACCGTCACCGTCGCGACGCAAATATCTTTCAAATGCGACGCTTTCTTTAAATAGACCCAAAAAAAATCTGTTAAAACCGTTTTCTCTTTAGAGTCGAGACGTTCACATCTAGCAAATCTGGCAGCAAAGAAATGTGTTTTTTTAAAGTTCTAATATGAATCATAATGAAGGTGGCAACGCCAAAGCATTATGAGACAAATCAGTAGAATGACACGCATATCTTCAGATATGATGATGGGACATGTCAAGCCTGGTCTTGGCCTCTCATTGGCTGAGTCAAGATCGTTAGTCAAAATAATGGTCTTTTGTACTCTGGAGGCATCTTCTGATTCAGTCTTCAATTGCATGACCCACTAGATTCATCTTTCAAAAACACAATTAATAAAATTACTTAGTATGCTCGTTTCCATGGTTCTCTTTGATTACAGTAATTAAAGTATATAATCGATAACATAATACACATCCGTTCCTAAAGCCTCTGTTGATCTAAGGAAGCTTCTATTTGTCAGAAACGCCCTATTCACACTGAGCAACAGCAGGAAGCTGACCAGTGATGCGTTGGCCACCAAGTGGCTCCACTGGAACTGTTGCCCAATAATAACAAAATAGTGCACATATATAAATCTATAAAACATATACACATTTTTACATACATATTTGACATATTCTATGGCGTCCTACTTCTTTTACCATGATTAAGTAGATCTAATTGACCATCACTCACCTCTCTTTAAGGCGGCATCATTAGATGCATTTTGATCACAATTGGTGAAATAGGAGGAAACAAGCTACCGTTTCTATACCTCCCCTACAGTTTTTCAAATCACAATGTTAGGATACACTGCACCCACCTGAGCAAACACACGGCCATTAGATTGAAAGAATGCAATCACAGTCAAAGTCTTTTACAGAGTTTAATTACAAAATGAATTAAACAAAAGCAACTGTATGTGCTGATGAATACACAGATAACATGATGTTTGAATCTCTGTGCAATCAGTGTAAAAAGAGGGATGAGAAAAGGTTATCGAAGGAATGTGATAGTCATCAGGCTCTTTGCATGGACTCAAAATGAGATCGTTGTAAAAAATTAATAAGTAAATATGTTGTAATCATGGTTTCAAAGTGGTACTCATTATACTGATCATAACTTCCCAAGTAATCTTTAAAAAGCCTGCAGAAATACACCTAGGTTTTTGGATTCAACACAAAAATACAAAATATGAAACAGCTGGTGCACTGACCATCAGCAGCTGGGCAATATTAACTGATTTACTGAATGCAAGTGGGATCCAACAGATTCATCAGTTCTTCCTTTTGCCCTTGCTGGCAGCTTTTGCTGGGGTTACTGCAGGAGCAGTTGCTTGGTATAGAGCTGCCGATACTTTGTTGATGTAGTACAAGGCAAAGAGGGAGAATATCAGGCTGAAATAGAAAGAAGAAAAAAAAACAATGGAACAAAATACATTTGACAACTACGTTTACTGTGTTGAATGAAGTTGAAGGAGTTATGGGTGATCTGCAGAGCTGTCACGTACCATGTGGTGACACAGACACGGTGTACCAGACCAGAGGCAAACAGTGACAGGCACAGGCACAGCAGAACTGGAAGTTGAGAGAATTATTGGCATATTGCACATACCGTTTGTAAGATGGTATATTCATTATGATTAATAGCTACATCTCTGTAAAAAACACTAACCAACTGTGTATTAAATGGGTTAACTCCTGCTACGAGAGGCTGGCATTATGATGTTCTGATATGCTTTATCAATCAGTGTAAGCTGAGCCAACACTTGACAAATCATAGGAAAAATCTTAGGCTAAACATCTTGCAAGCAAAAAAAGAATAACAAACACACATTGTGTACTGACAGCATGAGCTTGTTTTCAGTGCTGTTGCTACTTACTCTCTGGGAATATCTTAGCTTGGAATCCCTTCCCAAAAATCAGATTTTCCATATTATTAAATGCCTGAAAACAAAGGTTAAGGTGGAACACTTCTCAATGGTATTTGTACATCAGATAAATGCTGAGAGAAATCATGTTGAGCATGTAGGAAATATAGAAATCATGTAGAAAATGGGAAGCAGCATTTTGCTGCCACATTTGTAAAGAAAAAGGCAATAGCATGGAATGCTCATTGGAAGAAAAACACATTTGAACAACTAATAAAATACTAAAGTCTCTAAAATTGTGTAGTTGAATGATTAGCAACAGAGGATTGACTCAGTTTAATAGGATACAGTGAGGGAGCAGATGAAGAGGACGGAGCCGAGGAAACCTCCCAGGATGGTCAGCCACTCAGTGGATCCCAACTGCTTACTGAACATCTGCATCCCAGCAAACACCAGCACTGACAGCAGACTGGACAGGACCAGAGAGGTGCCTGTGTTCACTGCTGCAGGGAACATTAAGTGTTTATTGAATGACTCCAACGCTGACGCAAAGTCTTAGGATGCAGTAATATACCGGAGAAGACAGTTTTGGAACAAGATACTTCAACTTGAAATCGACATACTTTACTTACTATACTTAGCCTATTACTCTGTTGAAATAGTTCGTTTCAGTTACTGCGACGTCTCAAAGTATATGTTAGGATAGTAGATGCTGAAATTACTCTGTTTCATTTTAAACCACAATATCATCAATTCAGAAACACATCAACTTCAGAAGAGCAGTCAACATTTCTCGAGGCTCGATGGGCCGACGCTTCATAACGTAACGCCACGTCAGTGCTCCTTCGCAGACGTTATCGTCCAATTGCTGTTAGCTCTAAGCTAAACAACCGAAGTTAGCAGCAAACGCGTCGGGCTAATGTAACGCGCTGCATACACAGTGTAATAATACATGCATGTTTTTTTAGAGTAGGCAAATGCATATACAGTGAAACATTGCAGCGGGCCTGCTTTCAGTAGGTGTCTAGACGTCAGCTAGCTTGGCCATATATTTGGCCGCTGGAGATTTTTTACAAAGTCTCTGCGAAAATAAACGCGTTTGGTGAGTTGACTTGATTGACAAATTAATCATGTAATACATACCCATGGTTTGAAATAAATGCAGAGTCCTTGTAGTCAAATAAATGTGAATTGGGTTTAACTTGGTCCAGCTAGCTAATTTGTCATCAGCTCTAGGAACTAAAAAACGTTCCCACCCGGACCAAATGTCTGGTGGGACCAGTGGGCGGAGTCGTGGATAGCGGAAGACAGAAACGTATCTGGTGAGACTGGAATTTCTTCCTAAATCTGCGGAATAAACCAGTGCTAAAAAAATCATGGCACATTTGTCTCTTATTTCAGTTTAGTATAAATCTGTTTTAAACGAATACAAATACATTGAAATTTATCAATAAAGAACAAATCTGAACTGAATATGAAACCAATTTATCCCGCAGAAATAATTTGGCTTATGCTGTAAAGGAGTGTATTACATTACCATCTTTGTTAAATGTTCTCTTCTGATACGTTTGAGTCTTTTTGAGCTCAAAAAAGTTAAGTAATAAATAATACTAATCCAACATATACACTGCGTTTTACAACGTATTTATGTTCAATTAGTATTATTTTCCCTTTCTGCAATCCATCTCTTATTTAATATAATGTAATTGATAAAAAAAAAAAACCTGGTTGCGGTAAGGGTCTGCTAATCTGGGTGAAGGAGTATTGGTACAGAGCACTGTGAAACAGATGTGTCTGAATGACTTGGGTATCAAAGAAAAGACAACACACAGCAGTTTGAGAAATATTTTATTTGAGCATTCTAAGACATCCACAGTAAACTTTTGAAACATTTTCTTGATCGTTTCTTTTTCTACAACATTGTATAAAAAAAATTGCAGCGAGCTGCTTGTTATCCCTGTTTGTTTGTGCACTGTATGCACACAGTAGTGTCATCAATTCCTCTGTACCTCATTAATGAACCACAGACCTCCTGGATCTAAAATCTCTTCCTCTTCTGATTAGTCTCTTGATTGAGACTTATAGACTTATACACTTATGTTCATGAGTACTTTCTTTCATAATGGCTTCTTCTTCAGTCCGAAAACCGCTATAAACAGAAGAATCTCCACAAAAGCCGGAAGCACACTGGAGGGAGAGACAGAGACAGAAATGTAAAGGAAACAGTGCTTAGTACTACTTTCATGCATTTATATGTCATAGTTACTAATACATCTATGATTATGGAGGTTCTATCACTTTGCTCTCCGAAAGTTGATACATGCATGCACATCAACACGCACACGCACACAAACCTGCAGATGGAAAAAATAACCCAATATGTCCAGCATTCCCACTTCTCAAACACAAAGAAAGACAAAGATACGGATGCGCCGCAGTGGACAGCCAGTGCTGGGTTTAATATCAGTCAGGGAAAAAAATGTTTTTGGAAAAACAAAACAGATGATACTAAGTATACAGTATATACACTAACCTGCAAATGGAAAGGATCCACCAGTAGATGTCACACGCCCACTGCTCAAATAGAAAGAAAAGCAGAGCCACTGAGGCACTGGCATGGACTCCTGTTGCTATAGTAGACGAAGAGGCCAATAAACACGAGTTTGGAGTCATGGAATTGTAACTGACAACTAGAGTGACTTTTTAACATCACTAATCTCTTTTTATACTACCAATTTCCTTGCTCTTTTTGAGGATGTCTTATATCCTTAGCCTGAATGATTTCCCACCTCTCTTTCTTTGTCGAGAAGACACATGTCATTGTAATTGCTGCTCTTGTAGAAGTGATGTCAGAAAGGAAACAAAGGCGGAGAGAAGGGTGTAACAACAAAGGCCCCTGGCGGGAATTTAACATATACTAATTATATCGCCATCCTTTTATCAATCATCATCAATGAGACACCCGCATGATCGGTTTGAAGGATACACAGGAGACCTTGGCTGCAGTTGAACATGGACACTCCCGAGAAGAACCCAGCCAACTCTATAGCGAACAGACCGAGGGTGACCGCCAATGCCACCACCAACCTGCAACAAAGAGAGACACATTAGAGGGTGTGTTTCCCTGTTCTGTTGGGGTGCTTAAAATTAGTCTCTGTCTTGTCTCGATCTTATTTATACTCAGTCTTGTCTCTGTCTCACACCAGGAGGACCTCAGATTGTATTCCAAGGCCGGTCAAGACCACAACAGTGGGGACATCACTAAATTGCCTGTGCATAGTCTGTTTATTTTTAACAGAATTTGTGGCTGCTAATAGAAAACAAAAGAAAGCACGTATCAAATTCACATTTGCAAAGCCTTTTGATTATTTTCTCAAGACATTTCTCAGGTATGGAACACTTATGCGTTCACACAGAGGCAGTATAAAGGCAATACAAGAGGTGAATGTTTTCTGTGGGTGTGTTTATGGGAATGTGGATCTTTCAGATAAATGTACTGCGGTCAAGTGACCCACATCTGCCAAGTGAGCCTCAATTGAAATTCTGAATGCAGGTCTATTCAAGGTGTTACGGTACGGGGGCGGTACGCAGCACAGCGAAGCCAGAGAAGCTGAGCTCAAAAGCTCAAATTAAATGATATTTCATTCTCAAACGGCATATCCTTAAACTTGTAAATTAAAAGTACAACGCAGTCTTGTTCAGACTGATCCCTGCTATGTCCATGTGTATGGCCTTGAGATTTTACTGTACAGTTTTGGAGAAAATTAAATTCAAATTCAGCTTCAGTGACAATGATATTCTTAATGTCACAATTTCCAATATTCAAACTGCTATAAAAACAGATCCATACATTTGTAAAGTAAACTTACAATGCAGCCTTGTTCAGACTGACCTGTGTTATGCACATGTACAATGTTGAATATTGGAAATTGTGAAGTTATGAATATCATTATTACATGTAAGCTGACTTTGAAGTCACTTTTCTCCAAAACTGTACAGTAAAATCACAAGGCCATACACATGTGCATGACAGAGTGTTGACAGGTAGGCTTATACCTTCTGCCTACCTGCACAGCGGAATCTTAATTCTTAGGAATGAACGGACGTTCAGGCGTTTGTCTCTTCAGCCATCAATGCACGGCATTGTTTATTTTAGGACAAGCTGCTCTTCCGTGAGAGTCAGGTAAGACCGAGAGAAGAAGAGAGCGAACATCTCCCTTATAAGGTAGTGGTGTCACGTGACTTCATGCCATATGAGGCGCAACAGCGCCTCCCCTTGAACAATTGTAATTACATGCATCCATACATTTATCAACTCTTAACACTCCCACTTATGAATGACATGTATAATGTACAACTTTTACATCATAAACAAAACAAACAAAAAGGCATATTCAGAAGTCAACATTTTTACACACCAAACATAAATCCTGCAAAGTTCTTCAGCTTAAGTCTGGATGCGGGCTTTGTCATAACATCAGCGACCATGTCGTCTGTGGGACAGTAGGCAAGTGACATCTTATCTTCCCTTATGGTAGACCTAATGAAGTGATATTTAATGTCCACATGCTTACATCTTTGTCTACATACAGGGTTTCTGGCAAGCGCAATTGTCCCCTGGTTGTCCTCATAAACGACCGTTTTCTTGTACACATAGGTATCTATACCTCCCAGTAATTGCTCCAAATAAATACACTCCTGTATTGTTAGAGCTAGGGCCATGTACTCGGCTTCGCATGTGGATAATGCTACCGTGGGTTGCTTCTTGGTTTTCCAAGAGACTAAGGAGCTGTCTTTACCCATACACACACAATACCCTGTGGTACTGCGTCTGTCGCTAGCGTCCGCAGCCCAGTCTGCGTCACTATATGCCTGTAAACCTAGACCCTCTCTGCTCTTTCTGAAACAAAGCTGTTTGTCTGCAGTACCCTTGAGATAACGCAAAACATGTTTCACCGTAACCCAATGTTCATCTGTAGGGTCGGCAAAATGCTGTGATAACTTGCTCACCACAAAACATATGTCAGGACGTGTACAGGTCGTTAAGTAAATGAGACTGCCAACAGCCTCTCTGTACTTCTTCACATCAGACATTTTAGACGCGTCTTCAGAGTAGTCTAACTTTGGGTCGCATGGTGTTTCTCTAGTTCTGCAGTCCTGCATGTCGAAACGTTTCAGTATCTTTTCAACATATCTTTGTTGCGACATTTTTACACAGCCATCGGACTGGCTGAAGTCAATGCCCAGAAAATACTTCAACCTACCCAGGTCCTTCATTTTAAATCTGGTAGACAACATGTTCTTCACTTTCTCAAGACTCTCTGTATTGCTGGCTGCAATGATAAGATCATCCACCCAGATAACTACCATTACCTTTCCTGCCTCTGTAGACTCTTTTGTGTAGACGCACTGGTCAGTCAGATTCTGAGTGAAGTCGTCATCTACAAGACATGTGTGGAGCATCTCATTCCAATTACGCCCCGACTGCTTCAGGCCGTAAATTGATTTCTCTAGTTTACACACTAGCTTCTCTCCCTCTTTTTCGTAACCTTCAGGTTGTTCCATGTAGATATCTCGATCAATGGGTGCGTGCAGATAGGCTGTTTTCACGTCCATTTGATGCAGGATCAAATCGTCTTGAGCTGCCTTCTGCATCACTACCCGTATACTTGTAAGATTTGCTGTTGGTGAGAATGTCTCGCCATAATCTATTCCCGCTCTCTGACTGTACCCTTTCGCTACAAACCTAGCTTTGTACTGGTCGTGTCCGTCAATGTCCTCCTTAATCGAGTATACCCACCTTCCTCCCACTGTCTTCCTGCCCTCTGGTAACTTAGTCAGGGTAAAGGTCTGGTTGTCCTCTAGGGACTTCATCTCCTCGTCCATCGCTTCCTTCCACTTTCCCGACTCAGTTGATGTCATGGCCTCTTTAAAGGTCAGAGGTACACCACAAACGGCTCGGTAGCAATAATCTACACTAATGAGTGTACTGTCGTCATCAGTACCTTCCGTAGTGTAATCTCTCAGATACCCCGGGGCTTTACGCTCTCTGACGGGATATCTCCCACTGTCTGAGGCATGTGGCGTCATCCTAGGTTGCTTTTCGCCATCATCCTCTGACGTTGACTGTGGACTATCAGCCCGTACCTCTGTGCTCAGTACACTAGGCTGTGAAACATCTATGCTCTTGTCACAACCTGCTTTGGGGTTCAGTTCTAGCTCCTCTGTCTGAGTCTCGTTTTCACATGTTGTCTTGGTGACAAACTTTACCAGTCTGTGCTTCTGCACTTTTCCTTTATCGGGGTAGTAAACTAGATAGGCAGGACTGCTCTTGTCATGGCCGACAAAGAGTCCTTTCTCACATCTAGAATCTAGCTTCCCTCTGTCTTGCTGGTAGGCATAGCACACTGAACCAAACTTATGTACCTCGGCTAGATTGCATCTTTTACCTGTCATTGCTGTATATGGAGTAGTGCCAGTGTGTTTGTTAAAGCACCGGTTCCTAGTATAGGCTGCTTCCTGGATGGCGTAATGCCAGAGACTCTTCGGTAGATCACTGTCAATAAGCTTACATCTGGCCATCTCGAAAAGAGTGCGCCCTTCCCTTTCCGCTGTCCCGTTCTGGTGCGGGGAGTAAGGACAGGAAGTCTCGTGTCTGATTTTGTTCTTTCTCAGTAGCGTCTGAAACCCTCTGTTAGTGAACTCCGTCCCGTTATCTGATCTAATGCATTTCACAGTGCCATAAGGCGCTACATCTGCCAGGTATTTCTCAGTGGCCTGAATTGTATCACTTTTTGCTTTCAGGAAGTAAACAAGCACTGCCCCCGTACACACATCTGTAAAAGACTGCATGTACTTAAAACCATCTATGGACTCATTGTTTACTGGACCAGTTAGGTCTGTGTTCACCAGCTCAAGTGGTGTCTTTACCTTGTCAGTCGGATATCTGTTTCTCGTTTGAGTAAATTTTCCCTCTATGCACACTGCACATTCTTTATCAGGCCTACGCTTTTCACCTCTGATGTGCATGCCTTCTGTGACATCCTGCAGTTTCAAAATATCTTCGTAATTGCAGTGACCCATTATTTCATGCCATGTCTGCATATCATAGCTGACATGACATACATCGTCTACATCACACTCGGTTTGCAAGTAGTACATTCTTTGATATACATGAATATTATACCTTGTGCCACCCGGCATCACTATGACATCATTACCTTCTTCGAAGAGTACTTTGGCACCGTGAGAGGTAGCAGACTTCACTGAGAAGAGTTCTTGAGGATACGAGGGAATGTAGAGCGCGTTCTTTAAAGTCACTGTACATCGGCGGCCATCGCTGTCTATGAGGCATACCTGTGCGTCTCCCCTGCCTTGCGCCACCCCGGCGGTACGCTTCCCGTCTGCCAGTTCCATGCTGTGCCTCTCTGGCTTGAAGGTGCTGTCGAAGCTCTTGAACTTGCTCCTGTCGTTGATGATGTGGGACGACGCACCCGTGTCCACGATCAGCCCCTTTCTCTGGGTCCGCAGCTGTTGGCCTGAGAGGCTAACATCTTCGGTGTGTGCCCTGAAGGTGCGGTCTCCTCCCGCAGCTCCCCGGGCGCCATCTTGTTCACGACCCGCTCTACAGCCACCGCCGTCGCCGCCATCTTGGACACACGCACACCTGGTGCTCTGTTCACGCTCCTTCTTTGAGCATGCCTTGTCTGTGTGTCCCTTGCTTTTGCAAAAGCTACACCAAACTTTCTCTGTGCAGTCGTTCCTTCTGTGGCCCTTTTCTCCGCATCGCCAACACACTATCTCCACTGGCACGGTCTTTTTCCTTGGCGCAGCTTGGGCCCTCAGCACCCTTTCTCCCGCCTCTTCCGTGACAGGGTCTAAGTCTTCTGAAGCCTCGAAATTTCTCAACTTTGCCTTGAACTCTCCCAGCGTCATGTCTGCTGAACCATGTGTCACCATCAGTGTGAATGGCTTGTACTTCTCCGGTAACCCCCTCATGACCATCGCCATCATCAGTCCCTCACTCGGTGCTTCACCTGCACCCCTGAGTGCCGTAATGATCTGCTCAGCTCGGATAATATATTCAGTTACAGTCTCGTTGTCAGCTTTCTTCAGAGCAGTCATTGTTATATACAGGGAGACAATCCGGGGTCTACCTTTTCCGATGTAATGTTCTTTTAACACTTTGAGACTCTCTCTGCCCTTGTCCTTCGTGTCTCTGAATATTAGTCCCAAGCTCGTATTGTCAAGTAGCGGCGCCAATGCACAATAGGCGTCAGCATTCAGTTTATCATCCTCAGCCTGTTCTTCAACCGTCAGTGGTCCTTGGGGCTCTGTGAGGATCGTGCGTTTCAGCCCCGCTCCATGCATGCAGCATAGCATCCTTTCTTCCCAGAGCTCATACTCCTCTGCTCTCCCGTCAAACGTGGGCCACTTGCTCTTGCCTCTGTTTGTCATGACTTTTTCTGTTTGTAGCTCAGTTTAGCTCCTTTTCAGCCTAGCTTTAGCTTCCCGGCACTCCCGGCGCTAAACTAGCTCTTTGCTTCTGTCTGCTAGCGTAGTCTTGCTAGCAATCCGCGCACGTGTCCGTCAAAATTTTAGAATCATTCTCCGTTAGCTGGGCCCATAACCTGTTGACAGGTAGGCTTATACCTTCTGCCTACCTGCACAGCGGAATCTTAATTCTTAGGAATGAACGGACGTTCAGGCGTTTGTCTCTTCAGCCATCAATGCACGGCATTGTTTATTTTAGGACAAGCTGCTCTTCCGTGAGAGTCAGGTAAGACCGAGAGAAGAAGAGAGCGAACATCTCCCTTATAAGGTAGTGGTGTCACGTGACTTCATGCCATATGAGGCGCAACAGCGCCTCCCCTTGAACAATTGTAATTACATGCATCCATACATTTATCAACTCTTAACACAGAGGTCAGTCTAAACAAGACTGCATTGTAATTTCACTTAACAAGTTTAAGGATCTGTTTTTATAGCCGTTTCAATATTGGAAATTGTGAAGTTATGAATATCATTATTTTCATGCGTGCAGCTCACTCGGCGGATGAGGGCACACTTGACCGGAGTGATAAATGTGTGTCTGACTCTATGCTGTGCATGGTTCTCGGTTTAACTACAACCTTGCTGTATGGGTCAAATCTCTTCTTACGTTGTGTGTGTCAAATGTTTCCTTACTTCGTGTCTTCATCGTCATACTGCTCTTGCGTGAAATCCAAAGGCAAGCAAGCCTTCACGTTGTTTTCCTAGGAAACAAACATTTTAAACAGCTTTGGATGGAAAACACCAACATGCATGATTGATGCAACAATAATGCGTACTTAATATTTCACTCAGTGAATCAAATTTGTTTCTTACCCTCGACCAAAAGATTGTGACAACGATGACAAAGTGAGCTGTGATGGTCAAGAACCGAGCAGGCACGAGGCTGCTGACAGCCGACATACCGAGCAACTACCGGCCTAAACAGACGAGTACACTGAAACACAGGGCGCAAACAAAGGCTGCGCTATTTGTGTCCTGCTCATTTAGCCTTTGCACTTAGCTGCAGTCTGACAGATAAGCGTATGTTAACTTTATCCAAGGCGAACAAAAAAATGCATTGCGCGACGTTGAAGCGCAAACTAATTATACATATACGTAACCAATGTTTGAGTTACTTACTATTACGACCAACAGAACAACCAAGAGATAACATATGCACACTATTGCGCTCAAAGACGGTTGCTACAACATTTAATTTGAGCTGGTGCATTCTTAATACAGTCCGGTTTTCACTAACAACCAATAATCAAAGGTTCCGGACACGGATAACAATTGAGAGAGGACTCTTCACGTGTTTCTTACACAACACTGCCCTCTAGCGGTACTACGAAAAACTGGGCCACAAACAATTGAAAATATTTACGCACCTCTGAAAACAACAACCAGGACATTCATTTTGACTAACTGCAAAACTGATAAATAAAAAGCGATACAGACAATAAAGGAAGCGATACAATTTAAAACATATTAATTCTTATATAAATAAAAAAATCCTCGGCAAACTGCTGTTTCATGGTCTAGACCAGACCGGATGAGGTTGTTGTCAAATATGTAAAATATTGGTTAAAAAAATAAAAATAAAAATAAACCTCGGTATGATAATGCTGTAATATAACAATACCAACATCTTTTTTCTCTTTTTTTTTTTTTTTTTTTACAATGTAACAGCTTTGCTGGTTTCTTGGGCAATGCGGCTGTGATATAGCTTAAACTAGACCTTACCAAACCCCCCTCCCATCCTATTCCTACACCGAGGTGAGTCGCTGCTTTGAGACAGACACAGAGTCCGCGTGCGCATAACAGCTCACGCTGAGCAGAGAAAACCCACAAACGCAAATCTGTTGTGGTGGTTCATAACTACGGTCCAGGGCCGCCTTCTCCTCGGCAGGGCTGACATCTCCTGTCCCCGTCTTCCCCAGAATAAACAGGTGTTGTATCGCAGTGCCGCTGACATCTTTGAGATAACGTTATGGCTGAAGCGGAGTTACAAACCTTCACCTCTATCATGGACGCTCTGGTTCGCATTAGTGTAAGTATGACGCTCATTTCATTACGCTATTTAATTTTTTTCAAACCACGTGTGCTTATTTTAAACATGATACCACCATTATATGTTGTCCTCCACCTTCATATGCAATCCAATCATTTTGCCATATGTCCTCTCGACCCGTCTGAACTCACAGGTTGCGTCGCTGAAGAAATGATTCTGATGCATTTCTTCCATCAGAGCATTTTTTGGGGCATTAATACAATGAAAGACGGGTTTGCTTTTGGGCAAAGCTCTCGCACTGTGGGCGGAAACATGCAAAGCAAGGCCATAAAAAATCTTCGGCATCATCATTGGATACCCACACGTTGTATTAAATAACGCGGTGGATGTTTGCCGATTATAATCCACAAATATGTGCAAAGCTTCAAACGCTTTCGGGCCGCAGACGATGGGGCAAAACTGATGTGTGTAGTTGTCATAGAAACGGGATGCTGCGTTTAGTACACCGGAACTGGGCCTCCACAGCCAGCAACAGAAAGCAAAGTCTCAGCAGCCACGACTGAAAGCTATATTCATTTTATTGATTTGATTTTCACCCTTGGACGAGTGTAATACTCCATTACTGAACCATGGTGTCCTATGTGACAGAGTTTAGCTAATTGTATACCTGGATTGTTCAAAGGGGAAGGTGAAGCCAAGGAAAGCTATTTTCCCCCCCACGTCCCCTCCTTCCTGTGCTCGACATCAAACAAGAGCTGTACAAAACCAGTGTCGGTTGACAGGCCTCTTCTCGTTCCCGACTCCTACACATCTCATGCCCTTTTTTTTTTTTTTTTTAAAACAAGTCCCATGAACTGCAGAATGTAAAGAGCAGCGGATTCTTTTTTTACTCTGGTGACTCAGCTTTTATCGAATCTGTCTCCTCACTCACTTCTCTTCTCGAACCTCTCCCCTCCAGTCCAACATGAAGAGCATGGAACGGGAGCTGCATTGCCCGGTGTGCGATGAGATGGTGAAGCAGCCCATCCTCCTGCCATGTCAGCACAGTGTGTGTCTACTGTGTGCGGCGGAGGTGTTGGTACAAAGAGGGTATCCTCCTCCAGACCTCCCTCCAGAGCCCAACTCGCCGGCCTCCACTCCCAACACTCGCTCCCCACGACAGGCTCGAAGACCTCCACCCCGGACTCCCGACCGCCTGGAACGGGTCCTCAGAACAGGTGGAGAACGGATGTGGAGATTATATGTGTGTGTGTGTGTTTGGTACAGCTGATGGGAATGTAAAAAGCAAAATACATTATCTCGGCATCGGGTCAACTTAGAGTGACATCATTTGGTAAAGATGGCAGCATGGTATGACATTACTGTCCTTTTAGTATCCGGGTTTCATAAGCGATGCAGCTGATGCATCAGTATCCTGCTGAGCATGCGGGGCTGCATGCATTCAACTCATAACTTATTGAAGTGCACGTAGAGCAAAGGCCACCGAGACAGAGATTCAAGGAGGCACAAAAAGCAGTAAGTGTTTGTCGAGGAGGTGTAGTTTTACTGCGCGCGCGCGTGTGTGTGTGTGTGTGTGTGTGTGTGTGTAAGCGAATTGTGTTTCCTCCAAAGTGAACTACCTTTTCTTTGTCACTGCATTTAATTTTATATATGTGAGGGACAACTAAGAATTCTGCTTTTTTCTTCTTCTTCTCATCTACATCTCTACCCATGTCTCCTTCTCCTTCATCTTCCCTCCTTTACACCTGCGTCCTCCTCTCAGTGTGTGGGACACACCCAGGGCGGAGACGGAAGGACGCAGCCCCTCCCCCCATGTTGTTCCCGTGTCCTTCCTGTCAGCAGGACGTGGAGCTCGGAGAGAAAGGCCTGACAGACTGTCTCCGCAACCTCACACTGGAGCGGATTGTGGAGAGGTTTGTATGTAGATACTGTACACTGTACTCTATAATATACTGTGTACTATACTGTGTATATACTGTAGCAGCATCACAAGCGCAGTCAGGTGTAATAAGAGCTGACACTGCAGGCACAAACATATCTTGTGCTGTGTTGGGATTTCACCCCATGTAATTTCTCATCATCAGCTCACAAACAGAAATCCTAAAGAAGACAGGCATGAATGAAGGGCTTCATCAGTACGGCAGTAAATGAGACAGTAAATAATTTGCTAGTAATAAATCTTTCCTTTTCTCCTGATCAAAGACTGACGCTAAGAGCAGATTGCAAGGGCAGCTCAATTGTATCATGCAACAACAACTGTGGCAAACTCGTCCAATTCAAACCAAACGTATGTTGAGTGAGTTTGAAGTGAAGTCCTTCACATCTTTCCTTGATGTTAATCATCCTCTTCTCTTATCAGTGTGACGATGAAACTGTGAGGAGCTGCTTTGGGGAAAGCGCTGTGAGATGGGCAGAGGGGTTGTGTTTGATGAGTGCAGCTGCTTAGTCCCTGTAGACACGCGTTGTGTTGGTCGGGAAAATGTGACGCTGCATGTTTTATTGCGCAAGATGCAGCAACAAGGCAGCTGCTGGTGACGGATCCAGGTCAGGCCGTGACAGAGTTGGACTCCTAACTATTAAAAAGAGAGCAGGGGAAACTAGGATGAGCTTAATCTTCCCTTTGTTGAGTTTCATGGACTCCTCCTTTCCCGCTTTCAATTTTTTTTTCTGCTGCATAATTGCTGTAGCCGTGCCCTCACCTTCCTGTTCATATGTCTGCTTTTAGGTACAGGCACACAGTGAGCCTGGGCAGTGTAGCCATCATGTGTGGTTTCTGTAAGCCTCCCCAGTCTCTGGAGGCCTCCAAGGGCTGCGCTGATTGCAAATCCAACTTCTGTAACGAGTGTTTCAAACTCTACCACCCCTGGGGAACCCCTCGAGCTCAGCACGAACACATTCTACCCACCAACAGCTTTCGGCCCAAGGTTTGTCTGTTTTTTTGTGTGTTTTCTTCATTGTATGCAGTAGCTTCTCTTCTATTGTCATTGTGCCTTAACACCTCTTTGGTGCTCCAGGTCCTAACATGCACCGAGCATGAGCAGGAGCGACTGCAATGGTATTGCCGTAACTGCCAGAGGTTACTGTGCCCACTTTGTAAGCTCCGGCGGGTCCACCATGGACACAAAGTGTTGCCCATGGCACAGGCCTACCAGGCCCTCAAGGTGAGTCAGTTTCAACTGTGTTAAGACCTCCATGTTCGCAGCCTTGAAATGTTAACTCTTCTGTTTTGGTCTCGCAGGACAAGGTTATCAAGGAAGTCAACTTTGTCCTGTCCAACCAGGAGACAATACAGAGTCAGATTACTCAACTGGAAGCTGCCATCAAACAGATGGAGGTGAACTATCATGTCTCTGCTTTGTCAAAGTACCCGTTTCCTCATCATGTTCTTTGTCCAGAAATAGTGAGGAAATGTGCTGCAATATTTGGGTTCAACGGTCATGACTATCCCATGTGGCTAGCAGTGGGTCCACATAAACAATAATGACTTCCCTTTTGTATAACAAGCTGAAAGCACTGATGGTTACTTACAAAAAGAAAAATGTCCGACACTGATTAAACTCACACTGTGGTTTAGAGAAAACTACTTGTTTATTGTGCTTCAATACAATGGGAATCCATCCGCAGCCCATCATGCCAGTTTACTGTATCTGCAGCTAAAGGCACATGCAGTGTTAGTGGGCCCTCTAGAGGCCAGGGGTTTTAGTGCAATGACACAATTCTGTGTTGGCACTAGCTAAGACGCTGCCTCCGTGTTTGTCATTCCTAATCTGCCATTGCTTTTAAACTGAGCACGTTCTCCCCACTGTGTCTCTCTCCAGGCGAACAGCGCAGTGGCTCTGAACCAGCTGACCCACTGTATCCGAGAGCTGGGAGCGGCTGTATCGGAGCGTCAGGGAGCTCTCGCTCTGGCCCTGGAGGGATCGCGCAGCAGGAGGGAGGATGCCCTGTCTGTCCAGGTCTCAGAGAGGCGTGGCCTGCTGGAGCACGCTGGCCTGATGGCCTACACACAGGAGCTGCTCAAGGAGACCGATCCACCCTGCTTCGTACAGGCTGCCAGAGTCACCCACAGCAGGTAACGCGTATTCAAATGAATCGGAAACGTTGGAGGAATGAATTGGTAAGATTTTGCTTCCTGACGTCTCTTTTCTTCTGTGTGTTTCTCCCCCTCTAGGCTTGTGAAGGCCATAGAAAACCTCCAGTGTTTCTCTCTCTCAGCTGATCCCTCCTTCAGGAACTTTCACCTCGACGCATCCAAAGAAGTCAAGCTCATCCACAGCTTGGAGTTCATACACGGTAGGCATGTTTGTTTCTGTGACGTAAACCACATTCATGATGATGAAATGAATGTCGCCACATGTGTTGCATGTGTTGCTTTGTGTCCTCCACAGCCCCACTGGCTCCAGTCATTGACACCCAGAAGACACTTGCGTATGACCAGCTGTTTCTGTGCTGGCGCCTCCCTCAGGACTCGGCCCCAGCTTGGCACTTCTCCGTTGAGTACCAACGGCGAGCGGGAGGCGCTGCAGCCACTTGGGGCGGCATCAGATCTCCTGATGCTGAAACAGCATGGTTGCGTTTGGATGAAGTGAGAGGAACCAATGCCGTGGTAAATCGGCTGCAGATGGACAGCGTATATGTGCTCAGGGTGAGAGGCTGCAACAAGGCCGGGTTTGGAGACTACAGTGAAGAAGTTTACCTCCACACTCCTCCAGCACCTGGTGAGATATGGTGGACGTCTATTCTTTTACAACCCTTTTTTTTATTTTTATATTTCTCTCACGACAAAAAAAACAGAATCTTTCCATTCTTTTGAAAGCACATGAGGCCGTTCCTTGTTTCCAATGCAGTTTCACTAGATTTATTGCAAATAATTGTACTGTAAATAGCTTGGTAATAAGAATTAAGAATCAAGACAATTATATATTTCAATTCCAAAGAGGTTTGTTTGCATTGGTAACAAAGAAAATACTCTGCCAATAGTTAGGTTTTGATATTTTTCCCAGTATTGCCATTTCTTCAATTGGGTAACTAATCTTGATATTTTACTTTTCTTCTCATCCCTTTGTATTCTCTATTCCCATTTTTTATTTTAGTTTCAGCACCACTCTTTTTCTTTTCTGCATTTCAGTTTCATCCTGACCTTTTCCTTACTGTCCTTTTACACACAAAACATATACTGTTGATTGATTATGTTCTTTGTTCCCTTTTAATGTTAGTTTGTCACGGCCCGACTCAAGAGCTGCAGACCAGACGAGTGTATAATAAATAAATAGCACACATGTATTTAAAACATTAAAAAAAACACATGGAAGTCAGTAATTAGACATGTAAGCCTGTATGGAAAGTATAGAACAAACGAAATAGCTGCAACGGAAGAGGGAGGTGGTGAGCTTTCATAACAGGAAGCACAGCGGGCACAGGTGTGGCTCATTACGCTGAGATTCTGCAAATTCAAAGAACAGGGACACCTAGTGGAGTGGAGGGGTCATCACACGCTACGAAGCCTTTTCAAAACCTAACTGAAACAATATGTGCGTTCCCTTTCCTCTGATTCTCACGTTTCCTCCTCCTGCCAAAGCCACTTCATCCTACTTTTCCTCTTGAATACACTTTTTCTCCTGATCTGCCTTTTATTATGTGTTCTCCTCCCACATTATGTGATCAGACTTGCTGTCGCCTGACTGTCACAGCTTCAGGATCTAACCCTTCCTCCCTCGGGACTCCTTTTCGTTACCTTCCTTGCCATCTCTCTCCCTCTTCACCCCTCCTTTCCTTCATGGTATGCCTCCTTTTCCTGGCCCCTCAGTGTTGAGTTTCTCCCTGGACTCACGCTGGGGGTTGCATGCTGACAGGCTGGCATTGGGGAGAGGCCAAACTTACGCTCGCAGTGTGCCGGGCCTCTCCCTCCTGCAGGCGGCCGACCGCACGCTCACTTCTTGCCACTTGACGTCCGACCTACTGGTGGCCGACTTGTCTGTCTCTCAAGGCAAACACTACTGGGCCTGCTCTGTGGAGCCGGGTTCCTACCTGGTGAAGGTGAGAGGGATGCTTGTTGGTCGGTTGGATTGGTATTATAATGTGTTGTATATATGGAATCACCTCCACACGCTGACTCAAAATGGATGTGATCAAAGATGTCTGTCTTCACAGGTGGGAGTAGGACAGGAGGCGAAGCTACAAGAGTGGTTTCATCTCCCCCAGGACATGTCCAGCCCTCGGTAACTAAATCGCTCTCCCTTAAAAATAGACTTTAGATTTATATCTTAGTTTCTTATGATAACAAATATAATGCACTGATCCACAAACACACGTGTGATTGGATACAAACGTGAAGCAATCCCCTGAGTCTGTACATTTGCTGGTAGAGAAACTGTTCTATGCACTCTTGTGTAGTTTGTGTTTTGCCTCAGAGGGCTGTTTCATCCCCATGGGTGTTATTGTGAAAAGTCTGTCTTAAATAAGACTAAACACAGTCTCTTAAAGTCAGAGCATGAATTCATCAAAACTTCTCAGCAAAGGAAATCAGTTTTCCGAGTGACACTTGAAAGTTTAAAACATTTGACTATTAGGGGTTTCAAAACCGTAAACCATGGAGATAATCCATAAAAACCCTCGATAGGAAACTGAGAAAACTGATCAAAACCCTTTAACATTGTGTGCATTTTAAGAATTACATTTTTTACCTCTTAATAGCTGAATCAAGCGTTCTCAAAATATCCGTGTGAGTTCCAGCAGCAGCTGCTCACAGGTTCAAACTCCTGTGCAGCGCTGAGATATATAATCTCTGAGTGTCTTTATGAAACAGACGGATTCATTAGGCATATTCATTCCAGGCTTTTCACAATATGTGATACCTTAAAGACTGACAGAAGGAGAACACAAACCACACCATAGGGATTTGTACTCACAACCCTCCGACTGTGACGCAGTTTTCTGAGCTATCAGGACTCTCTTATGCACATCTGCCGCAGTGTCTGGTGGATGCCAAAAGCTACCAGCCACTTAATAGAATAACATTTGGTTTTAAGCGGGTGAGTGAAGCAAATCTAGCAGCTACTTGCATAATCCACCAGCACTTGGCTGGTGCAAACTTCCAACCCTGTTCTTTCCTATTCTGTGGTTTTAATGGATTATCTGTGTGGTTCATTTTGTAACAGAAGGAAAAGACAAACCATGAAGGAAGGGCGTGAATCCACAACATTTACACTATGGCGGTTTCTTTGTTTGCTGAGCTCTCAGAACCCTGAGGGAACTCCTTGACTTGTTTTCACACACAAAATTCATGTGACAACACTGTAAACGATCATATTTTGCCGTGCATATTGGAGTTCCAACACAGCTCCAGGACTAAGGACTCACAATGTGAATGTTTTTAGAGGACAAACCTCTTTTGTTCTTGCTTGTCAATGATTTTTCAATACATTCAAATTCAATACAGGTGCAAATAGCAGCTAGCATAGCAGAGTATATATTATATTTCTTCAGGCCCATGTATTCAAAGTTTTTCAATATTAGATACATTTTCCTCCTTTGCTTAGTTCTTCTTTTGCACGGTCTAATCTTTTCCTCCCCTCTGCCTCCCCCCCAGCTGCGACCCAGACAGTGGCCATGACAGCGGGGCAGAGGACGGCCAGGACTCTCCTCCCTTCTGCTTCCTCACAATAGGCATGGGCAAGATCCTGCTTCCTCAAGGACATGGTCACACTCAGAGCCAGGCGGACAGCCACAGCCAGGGGGGAGTGCACTCCCACAGCAACAGCCATAACCTGCCTCACCCCCACACTGCTCCTCTGCCACCCCGACTGGGAGTGTGCCTGGACTGTGACAAAGGACTCGTCACCTTCTACGATGCCCACTCGTTGCGGATTCTTTGGGTGGGACACATGGACTGTTCGGCTCCAGTGTGTCCGGCCTTCTGCTTCATCGGCGGAGGAGCCCTGCAGCTGCAGGACCTCGTGGCTAATCGGAGCATCGAGGAGCCGCCACCACGGAGGGTAACTATCCAAACGCGTGCAACGAATCTCAGCAAATAAATTGTGGCGAGACACTTAATGGGGCAGAGTTGACTCAGCATTCAAACTTTATGTCAGTAGGGATAAATGTGGTTTATATTCACCACTTAATGTAAGTCAATAATGAATTGCCTTGATCCTGTACAACTTTGATGCTTGAGTGAACTGTCACCGCTGAATATGGTTGTGCTTTCCCTCTGTTGAGACTGTTGAGATCTTAATATAAACATCTCGTGTTCTTTTTGCATTTGCACTTGGCCTGGACATGAAATCTCTCTTTTGGCTATTTATTTCCTGCTTTCTTTCTTTTTAATTGTGTAATGTTCCTATGGACATTGTGGCTGAAGTGATTTTAGACTATGCAGAATTCTGTTGACAGGGTGAGTAAATCCGCTTTATAACAGATTAAATCTGTTCGCAATGTAAAAAAAAAAAACAGTCTGATCTTCTCTTACACTGCATGCAAGTGTAACTAGGATTCAAAACGTACATATATGCAGATTACTGACTGTCACCTTGTAAAAGCACCTCAGATGTACTGTATGTCTAATTTTATATGTGTCGCTTCAACAAGTGTTAAACACGTGAATATAAATCAGAATTACAGAATGTGAAAATTGTAAAGCTCTGTTGGCTCACGTCAGGATAACGCGTCTCTGTGTCTTAACAGTCCCAGGTGGTATTTTATATCGTCGTTGTTTTGCATTTGAAAAATGACTTTTGTGGCATTTTCAGCTGGGTGAACACGCTAACAGTTGCCTCAATGTTTTCAAAAGAGAAGAATAATGTTCTCCTAATGCTGTTTGACTCAATAACTTGTTAATACATTTCAGTGTTTTACATTTGGACGAAAGGAAAACATACAGATGGCCTACTCCTGTTTAAAACTGTGGTCTTTGAGGGATTTGCACATACATATTAATGATGAGATGTAACGTTCAAGGAAGTGGATGGAAGTGGATGGATGAAGTATAATGAGAAGAGGTCTATCTTATGAACTCTGTTTGACTTCATTTCTTTCCTACGACAACTGACAGTAGCTCATTTACTTGACTAAGCTGATAAAGTAATGTAAGAGCCCAGTAATGCATCATTTTAGTGCAAGAGATTGTCTATATTGTAATATTTTCAAATCGACTGGCTCCGTCTGTATTTTGATATAAAGTATGATTTTCTGATGTGTATGTGTGTGTATGTGAACTCTGGCTGTGACCGTCTCTGATGACGCCTCTTCCTGTGTTACAGCACAGCGTTTAAATGACTTCAGACTGTAGCATCCCAGAAATAGATTCAGCCTTGTCTGGCAGATTGTTTCTATCATGTCATGAGAAAAAACAATAAATGACTGCAAATCAAACTGTAAATCATGACCAATAATTACTGTGATGTCTTGTGAAGTTGCATAGAGCAATCCCCTTTTCCATTTGTGTGTCCTCTTGTTTTGTATTTTTGACAGGCGTTGAATCTGAACCTCCGAGGAGGCTCTTGGTCGTAAAACCTATATTATTTTCCTCATTGCCAACAGTTGGTTTAATTGGAGCGTGCTATAAAGTTGTCACATTTTGATTGACTGTAAACAGCAGTGCTCTCGAAGAGATTCATGAAAACAGACTCTCCTTGTTTAAATGTCATGGAGTGCGTGGTGCACGCCTGCATGTAAGGGCAAGCGTGTCCTTAATCACTCGAGTGCGCCAGACCTAACAGGTTAAGGGGATCTTTTGTGCCACGGGGTTTAAGTATAACCAACCTATTTTGTACAGAAGGAAGACACACCTCGGGACACAGGGCGGCATTACATGTGTGCTCAAGACAAGAGAGGGGACGGTTCAGTCGGTGAGCTGGTTGGACTTGTCGGACGTAAAACACATTGTCGTCTCCCAGACAGCGGGGCAGAGGGGAAAGAGTTCAGTAGCTATTGTGTAACACCAAGAAAGTTGTGCATTTCTTCTGGTCTTTTACCATCAACAAAAGATGTTGTGTTCTCTCTGCTGCAGGAGTATGCATAACTAAAAGTCTACCTGTAGGGGGCGACATTGTTTGAGCTTTGTTCATTTCCTCTGTCAGAAACATAGTCACATCTACTTATTTATTTGTCATTGACAATACATATAAATGTACATTAATTATAATTTGCACATGCTGGTTTGCTCATTTTTATCTGCAGTCCCTTGACAAAATGCACATAGTCCCATATGAATCACATCCGTCTCCATTGGATTTAAATCCCATATACTAAAGTCACATCATAGAAAGAGAAAGAAAACCTCCCTTTAGAACAAAACTACATTTCCACCACATTGGTCCCAGCATCATTATAGAAACAGTCACACTTACAAAATGTGCCATTGAAACCGCGCTTTACTTCAGTGTTTTCTCTCTAGCTCTGCCTCCTCCGGCTCTGCTGGTTGCATAATTAACAGCTCCGTCTTGTGTTCACTTGTTTACGCGACAGAACTCCTCCCCACAAACGTTACGCCACCGCTTGTCTTAGTGTTTGCACGCGAGCGTGTTGATGTAAAAATCCACCCAATTTTCCATGAGAATTTTTTTCTTGAGTTGCAATTGTTCTTGTAATTTGCGTAATTTGAGTTGATTGATTGTCCGGTGATGAAAAAGTATGTGCCAATAACAGGAAACACCTGCAAGTTTAGAATGATCATGAATAGTGAAATAGTAGAAGACATTTAACTCATGCTGTCGATCAAATATTTAATATATCTCAACATAAACATACAGATGTCATTTTTCATGGATCAAAATGCACTGTCACTGGCAAAAACAACCGGTTTTGAGTTATTATCTTGGATGAATCTCCTGTATTTGAATAGCCAATAAAGGTTTGTTTCTTGTGTTGGACTGAAACAAAATCGCTGAGTGCCATGCAGAATAAGTTCCATGCACATTGATATGTATAGCACACTTTCAAATGTGCATACAGTGCAGGAAGCTGCAGAAATGTTTGCTAATGCAAGCACGGACCCCAAAGTCCCAAGAACAGCTGTGTCTCCTGTCTTTCCACAGCACCTCTGCACATCGCGGTGGACGTGTACGTCCTACACAAACACTTCTCCACCACCATGTAAGGCCCCCCGAGTAACTTTACAAGTCCCAATTATGGCCTTCCCCTTTTTCTGTCTGTAAAACTGTCAAACGTTCCGAAGAGGTTCTCACACAAACACATGCGATTGAATCCAAATCCACTTCACATGGTTGCCAGTCAAAAAACTCTTCCAATCCACATTTACACACACACACACACACACACACACACACACACACACACACACACACACACACACACACACACACCAATCTGCCGCATGTGTGTGTGTTCAAGATGGATGCCAACATGAAAAAGCATGCTCAGACAAGACCGAAGCCTCTGTGAGTCTTTATGTGTCATTTCTAGACTGAAAAGGCATTAACTCTCCTTAGTCCTTAACTCTACTGAACCACCTGTTTGCCTTGATTTAAAACTTTAACCTGCTTTGTGGGTGTAAACACCCACTGAACATCGGAAATGATTTATAGAACATAACCAAGACGTATAAGAAGTTTGTGAGATTAATACAAATGTATTTATTTGGAACCTTTGGAGCCAGATAAATGAAACTTTGAGCTCCAGTTGTGTCAAGCTCAGTTATTGAGTCTCTGAGAGGAAGATACCTGACAAATGATTTCTATCAAAGAGACATGTGTATGTTGATCCGCGCTGACAGTGTTCTGGTCCATAGGCTGTCCTCTGACAGATTAATGACTAGCTGTCCACATATCACTTGGCTCACTGTTCCCATTCTTAAGGGCGGCAGAAGCGGAGGGAGGAGGAAGAAGAGGAAGGAGGAGGATGAGAGACAGAGACAGGACATACTGAACCACACAATATAACCCCGAGGACACACCGGAGGGCTGCCTGTAAATCTATTTCCGTACAGACCAAAGGTCTTTCAGCACCAACTGGTAACAGTTAAAGAGCTGGAAGCCCACATTTTTTGGTATGTTTGATTGTGTGTGTTCAAGGAAAAGGAAGGTGGTCTTTGTGTGTTACCTCTACTCCACTGCATGCATCCTTTCAGCTGTGCAACCTCCAGGCCCTGAGGAGACAAAAATGCTGATTAGGAACTCCAATCAAAGAGGGAGGAGCTAGTAACACTGAGTGTGTTGAAAGCCCCTCGCTACTCCCTGCACACGGTTCCCCATAAATACCTACCGCAGCAACTGCATTCACAAACAGAGTGCACGCATATAAATGTACATACATTAATAAGCTATGAGAGAGAGCTTAAGTATGAATGTTGGATTTGGAATTTCATGTGTAATGTGTAATCAATTTGTTGCATTTATAGAGAGCTTAAAGTGTTTTTTTTCTTGGGTGAGAAAGTGTGTGTTGCTCTTGTAAAGTCGATATAAATCTTAGACTGGCTGACAGTTTCACGACACAGACCTGATTATCACTGCAGATGATATGTGGGCACAAAACATGGCAGTCAGCTGTCTGATTGCTTCACAAGTGTTGGAGCAAGACCACGAGACCACCAAGTCATTAAGGAGGATTTAAAAAGGCAAAGGAGGGGATTGGTTAACTACGAAAGAGAGGGTGTAAGAAGATACAGGTTAGAAATATTATGTGGGGAAAGGTGAAGAGAAATACGACAAGGAGAAATAAAGAAATGATATGACCATGGGAAGAATGAGATAAACCAGGAGAGCGAGGACGGCAACAGACGGCTGGGAAGGCCGAGGGGCTGACAGGAAAAAGCGAAGAGAGAAGCACATTCCTTCTCTACTCCTTCTCTTCAAAACAGCAGCTGGGACAGGTGGGCTTTTACTGATGGTAGAAAATGCCCAGGCTGCTTACTGCCCCCCACCGCCCGGTGTCCTGTGTGTACGCTGTGTGTTTATTTGCTGAGCATGCACACTGTCTGGCTGCAGACGACATGTTTGCAGAGACTTTGTTGTGTGTAATTATTGGGGGAAATGTTCCCTAGATCTGACTTTGCCCATAATGACAAAAATAGACATCTCAATGCACACGTGGTGTTTGTTGGGGAGAGATTGTGAGAGACAATAAAGTGTACACACACAAAGCGTGTTTTCCTTAAAGATACTCAGATTGTGTGTGCTGTTGAAGGAGGACGTCTCCACTACAGGAAACAGAGAGATCCTGTTTGTGAGTTGTACTCATTGTTCAGCTGATTACACCCCTCACCCCCTCCCACACACATACACACACACACACACACACTCATGTAGACAACATAGGCCCCATGCCGTCGAACAAAGATGTATAGCCTACACATCAGCAGAAGGACCATGCTTTGATTTCCAGAGTAACACTTCACAATAAAGCCAATAGGTTGGAATGAAGGGTGTGTCCGGCCAGTCCTTCTGTCTCCATGCATTGTCCTTCCAGTCGGTCTCTTTTCACAAGAAGAATAGACAACATCCCTAACGCCCTTATCTGATCCATGGACTCATCATTTACTCATTTATTTTTGTCCTTTCCTCATAAATGACTCATTTATATTCAATTTGTATCTGGGTTCTGTAGCAGACTTGATGAGTCACTTGTCTGCGCTATCCGGTCCCTATTTTGTTTTGTAATACTTGTAAAGTGAACCTTCGTCATTATAGACCGAGGTAAATCCATGGAATCTCTTACTTCATGTCCCAATTTTTGTTTTCTACACCCTTCCAGTCTACATATCTACTGGTTGGATCGGCTCAAAAGTTTCACCTTTGCTTTCCAGTTCCCTCTTTCACCTGCAGCTCATTCATCTGCCACCTCCATTCCTCTCAGTGTAGTTTTTTTTTCTTTTCTACGCAACACTCAAGTTCAGCACAATACTGTGTTGTGTCTGTGGTCTCTGTCAGGGAGGCTCTTTGAGCTCAGGAAGAGAGGCCAGTGTAACACACTCACACACACGGGATGAGAACCACGAGTGTGGCCTTTCCCACCACTGCCCTCTCTGTATCAACATAGTCACACAAACAAGCTCATTCACACTGCTGCACCATCAAACAGGCTTTTGTCTCTTCTTGCACAAACACACACACGCACGGCCACGCACACATACGCACCCATGCACACACCATAATGTACACCTACAAACACAGCCCTTATCTCCACACATCTGCATGTAAGCTCATTATTACGACCATAACAAAACCAAATCTTCCTACTTCAAAGGGAATGTGCAATTTGCTCACTTTGCAGTACAAGAACAAAATCTATCTTTCATGTCCACCATGTTCACAACTTAACAAGCAATCAGCAAATATGAGTCACTGATGGTTATGGTAAGAATTTATTTACATCCTTTAGAAGTGAGAAAATCAGCACTGACACTCGGCTGTTTCATTTGCATAACATATGTCCTTATTACAGATAATAAGGAGGAGACAAGCAACACTCAATAACCCATGACCACCAGCCACCATGGAAATGAACCCAATTCATTTATGTAAACAAACACTGTGTCCTTTCTTATTTTATTTAATCTCATACATAATTCCCAAATAAAAAAAGTTTCATTTATAGAAGAATATAATATCAGATCTTGGACCACATAAACATTATGTATCAAGACAGACCTAAAATACATAGAAAACAAATATAATTTACTACCACTTAATAGTGTGTCTGCATGGTGATACAAAAGCTTTAGTAACATCTCTAAAAGGGATTTGAAATCATCGCCTTTCCAGGGAAAATATATACTACATTATTCCACACATTCGTACCATACGAGAGCACAACGTGTATTAAAATAGCAGCCAGCAAGTAACAACTCTACAAAATCTTTGGCGAGTACGA
Source organism: Clinocottus analis (assembly GCF_023055335.1). Lineage (NCBI taxonomy): Eukaryota > Metazoa > Chordata > Actinopteri > Perciformes > Cottidae > Clinocottus > Clinocottus analis. The sequence continues at coordinate 5,737,707 of NW_027176251.1, read as the reverse complement.
GTTTGGGACGAGACAATTCAATTCACTGAATTTTGAACAAACTCCAAGTCTCCTGACATGTTGGTAGATCGGTACATGCCATTCTTCTTTAATGGCAAACAGGATCTAATAGAAGGCACTTGACGGACATGGAGAGGAGAGACAGGTTTGAGAAATAGCTGCAGATAATATGACAAATATACTATGGAAGCCTATTTACGGTAGGAAAACAATATGATATAGAAAGTCAGAATTATGAGATAGAAGGTTGAAATTTCAAGATAGCGAGTGCGCACGCACTTTAGTGTATCAGGGAGGAAAAAAAAAGAAAAAAAACACTTACTATCTCATAATATTGACTTTCTGTCTCGTAGTTATGACTTCGTACCTAATTTTCTCTTTTACTGACGGAAATGCGCTTCCATATGCATCTCCCCAAAGTAACAATGAGACGTCTCCACTTCATCTGTGTCTCTATGAATTAAAAACACAAGTGATGGGAAAGCTTTGCTGCAGTCATATCTGCATAGACTTATATGCCGGTGAGCTTTGATTGACAGACCCAAATCTCCAAAACAGATATAACCTGACGAGGCTGGTGAAGATGCCAGGCGAGTTTGGAACCTGGAAGGAACACAAACAGGAAGAACAATTAAGGTTAATGGACAATTCAAATTAGAAACAAATGTTTAAACAAATGTTGAAAGCTACGTTTACAGCGAGGATACGTCGGTGCAGTCACGTCATCTCACCACAATAAAGTAGTCGTTTAGCTGGAGGCCGTACAGGACCCAGGAGGTTGAAGTGAAGAAGGTGGCGACGGTCAGAGAGAAGGACAAACGCTTCACATCCCCACTACGCACAATCTGTACCTACAAGGGAGGAGAGAAAGACCGCACCAATCAGTTAACAGACTTTAAAGCTACGTTAAGCTAAACTTAAAGGGTTTGGAAAATACTAAGACACAGAAACTGCTGCTTGTAGAACATTTAATGAAATGTATCATCTATTCTTATGTATTGACTAGGTACAACAACCAAAAGGACATTTGTCTGCTCTACAGAAATTCTAAAAGACTTTTTGCACATGACTACACATCATTAGATGTGACACTCCATTCAAAAATAAAAGCCTGCGTGTGTTAAATGAGTCACTTAAATACCACACTCAACTATCAATCACCTGCACCTGTGGAAACACCTGTAAGCAATTGGATAAATTAGAAATTAGAGGATCGCTCTTTGGTGTGCGCAACCATAGAAGACAAGTTTGGAGAGCGACATGGAGAAAGTAATTGGGTTTGATTATATGAGCATTGAGAACAACACGTGTTGTTTTGACCCCGTCTGTATTCACAGCATGCTCCACATGAAAATGCCAAAGACTCTAGACATAAGTTGTACTTAACACATAATTGTGCAGTTGGCAAGTACACATAATGCAAAAATATCACTTTTAGAATAGTTTAAGTCGAGTTTTCAGAAGTTGCAGAATTTGTGTTTCAGCAGTTGCAAAAAACTATGAAGTTTATATATTTATAATGAATCATATGAGTATGTGCAATGTGAAAGGTGTCACTTGCATTGAAGAACAAACTGCATTTCCACAGACTCCGCAGTACCCCACATCCCCACGGAGAGAGTTTTAACAACTTCATTGTTCTGGTTTCTCTCCCATTGCGCTCAGCAACAAAACAGCCCACTGTAAAGGTAAGCAACTAGCTGAGACAAAAGTTTGTCATTTTTCTTATTATTTACACAACCTTTTCTCTCACGGCAAAAGTGTGCCATAATCCCCATATTTAAATGAGTCTTGCATCTTTTACTAATCAGAGTCAACATGAGATGGAACATGTGAGGAGAAAACATAAGTTAACCGAGGGGATGAGTTACAAACAGACCGAGAATAACAGGAAGACACCGACGAGGGAAAAGAAACGCAGGAAACAGACTGAGGGTTGTTCAGGGCTGTGAGGCAGATGGAGGGAAAGAGAAAAACAGGATAGTAGACAGAGAGGCAAGATGATGCAAAGAGACAAAAAGAAAGAGAGAGAACAGGGGATGTATTCCTTCACTGGTAAATAGCTGCACGTGCAGAGTTGACTGACCTGAACAGATGCTGCCTGCTGTCTTTGCAGAAGTTCAGCATATGGTCAGACAAAAAATGACTGAATGTGCTGTTTACAGCTTAGTGTGTTGAAGTTAAAACAGTGAAGTTTATATAAACTTTGATACATGTAGAGAACAGCTTTCACAACACATTTAGTGTTTGGAAATGACCGTCTGCCAAAAAACTTTGGCAAAATTTGCAAAAAATTTTCTAGGCGGGTCTGTAATTTTTACATGTGAAATTACGTGCCACATATTTTCCCACTACTCACTACCGCTTGCCAGTACTGGGTGATACAAATGTAATATGTTTAAATTAACTTAAATATTTTGTCAGATTCAATATGAAACTAATTAGGGATCATTTAGAATGAAATCAAGGACTATCTTTCTTCATTACCATGCCATAAACATCAGTTTGATGTATATCAGTGTTTTAACTAATACGGTGAAGTACGATTGACTTGTAATTAAACTTAATAGTTTTGTTTAATTGCATTTTAGCTTTATAAATGACTTCAAAGGCTTGTTCAAAGTCATCCAAACGTTTTACTATGTTACTAACGTAATGTGCATTTCGCAACATTGGTGGAGGAAGTAATTCAGTCAAAGTAGCAAAACCACTAGGAGCAAAACCACAGTAGAAATACTGTGTTATAATTAAAAGTACTGGTCTATATTTGACTAAAGTAAAAACATATTAGCATCAAAATATACTTTATGAACCAAACTAAAAGTACTCATGATGCAGCATGGCCCATTCCAGAGTGATGTGTTTTATGGGAAAGGCATTATGTGTGGAGTAATTCTATTCATCGTATATACTGGCAGGCATCTTGTGAATTTAACCATTGGCATGTGGAAAGCTATTTATTGAGCATTTGTGATTTAGTATTTTGTACATATCCTTTTGTCACTTTCCACCACTGATTAGCAGATATGTCTGGACGGAGTATATGTCTTTTATCTCCCATCTTTGTTGCTTGCATGCAGTGTTTCTCCGTAATGCATGTGAGCGTGTACCAGGTCGGTGAGCGGGGACAGGTACATGCTGACGGTGACCACGCTGCAGGTGAGGCCGAGCTGGCTGAGCCGAGTGTCTCCCTCAGGAACAACCGTGGTGAAGTAGAAACAACCGCAGGTCAGCACCGTCACTGCTACTAGGGTCTGTGACATCACTAGTTTCTGAAACCAAAACACACACACACACATACACAGAGAGACACACACAGAGGTAAGGAGACACCAGCGTGCACACCTGAGTGGCCCCGGTCTACACTCCCTCACTAACCTTCTGTTTAGTGTAGTGGAGGTAAACGATGATGTAGAGGATCTGGAGTAGAGCTCCGATAACGTTGACCAGAACTATCGTCTGATCTGGCTTCAGCATCCCATAGTACAACCAGCCCAGGTTACTATGGAAACGGGATGAGCATCAGAAGTGATGAGCGGAGCAGGACAACAATGAGCTGGATTTTACAACCGCCAATAAACACCAGAGAAGAAGAAGGACAATAATGATACTGAACTGATCTTAGCAAAGAATTTCTCTCTCTCTCTCTCTCTCTCTCTCTCTCTCTCTCTCTCTCTCTCTCTCTCTCTCTCTCTATCATACTCACTTAAGACATGTGGTGAGGAAAGGGAGAAACTGGATATTGTCAGCACTTTTGGATTCTCTCATCTTCTTCAGGTCGGTCCTAGAAGCGCGCGCACACACACAAACAAACAAACAAACAAGGTAACCAAAAAGAAAGAGAACACTGCGCTGTTGTTTCTTACCAACCAATACAGTTAGAGGACAATGAACAACTGCAATACGGCATGGCATTAAAGTATAAGTAATTCAACTTACAGTCCAGTCGAGAACATCCCGACTGTGAACACGATGCAGGCCCATGACAGAAGCTGCATTGACTCCATAGTCAAACAGAAGAAAAGTCTAATACACGACTCGGTTTTGTCTTTTATGTGCAATGTATGCCTTTAACACGGGCGGTTGAAACGCATGCAAATAAAGATGTAACACAACAACACAGACGCCCTGCTGCGTTCACTGTGTTTCCGTGTTTGCAATCAGTGTACACAGCAGCGCTGCGCTCTGATTGGCTCTGCCACGAAGCACGCGGAGTGCATTTCCTCCAATAAGAGGCTGAAACGATAGCGGACGTGGCGTGTTACGTCATCACGTTGAAAGCGTTCGTCAGGTCTGGTGGATTTTAAGCTCGGTGAGATGGATGGAGGTCTGCCAGAGGGGCGCTGTTTAAGGGATGGCTTATGCAGTGGGAGTTCAAACTGATTACACTTTATTCGTCCCCGGTCTTACAAGGATTTCAGGTTGTCCTGTGTGACCCGAGGAATATGAGCTTTTGTCATGTGTGCATGCATGACTTCTTTGCAAAGGCGCGCACATGCAGGGAGATACAAGAGAAAGAAATTATGCAAAAGATGTTTTCAAGTTGTATTATTTGATTTTATTCCTTTTCATCAATTGTTTAAATCTGTCTTTAGTGACTTCCCCAACTTCATGGACGTGCTGTACTGAATTGCCGGAGAACCCATTTAAAAGAATAGGAAATCAACATTCTTGTGAATTGCTGGATATGTTTACATCTTCAGGCCACTAAAAATAATTCAAATCAAATGTGAGAAGAAAAACTTCACTCTTCATTCTTATGATGGAGCCATGTTTCCCACCACAACTGACCATGTACTTTTATTAATTTTTTTACATTTTTTTTTTATTGGTGGAATTGTTGGAAGAAACTCTTCCTTATGTCAACAGTCAGTTAGAGTTGCTGGAAAATACTGTGGGTGTTCAAAAGGATCAATACAATACGGTTTAAAATGAAAATGAAAACCACACTCCAATGCGGTGCACCAGTATAATTTGATTAATTTCATTCCATACGTCATTCGTCAACTAGTCAGTGGACCATTTGAGCTGCAAAGTGTTATTTCATGGATATTACATGCAGCATTTTAGATGACGATTACAACTGTAAATTACTGCCGCCTTCCTATTTAACAAAGTTCAGGTGAATTTCATGCTAATCTCCTAAACAAGTGCTCATTAACTTACCTCTCTTCACTATGGACCCTCTGCTCAGCAGACCCCTGTGTCCAGCTGCAAGCTTCAGAGCTGCAGGCAGATGAGTCGTTCAGACTTATCGCTGTGCAACAATTGCACAGCAAACAATCAGCATTCTTTGATATATAATCGTCTCTCTTTTTCTGCATCATTTTATTTCAGTTGCATTTTTTTTTCTCATTTGTTTGACATTTCATTGTTTTTGTCCTTGCTTAATCTCTTTTGTCCTTATTTTTAATGCCATTTCTCAACAGATGCTCTTTTGTCTCCTGGTTTCTGTTATTAAATTGCAATATTCCTAAAGCTCCTCGAGGCCCTTGAAATGCAAAAAGTTTTGTTTCACAAAAGGTTGTCTAACCGTGATCTTTAGACCCTTTGTCCTTTCAAACGTATTCTAAATGTAATGCAATAAGTGAATAATCTATTTCTAGACTTGTGAAACTATCCTAAGGCTGTAATTAAAGGAATTTAGCAGATGAAGATTTTAAGTTCATTATTAATGTAAAATCATGAAAATAATGTATTTTTTTTTCAGAGTATACCTCCAACTGGTATGAAAGCAGGACAATCCCAATGACCTGAAGATTTTCTGGTTGCCCAGTTTTGGAGATTTTCATTGAGTGTTGAACACGTTTCTGATTTTAGGGATTCGTGGCTAGTTAATTATCTCCATTGTGTGTTTTCCTGCATGGAAGTATGTTCATATGCATCAATAATTCTCTGATGGTTACCATACTTCTCAATGGATCCTTTTAATGTGAAAACTACAGGCTTTATATACTTCCTCATGAACCGGCAATTGTAGGTTTTTTATTTGTAATTCTCACGGTTTCCATCGGACTGCCTTTCAGGACCGTTGCACATTGCTGTCCAACATGATGAAACACATTCGCGTGAATACTACCATCTTTGGTCTGTTTCATCAGAGTCCTGCGTCCTCCTGCACAGAACTACACAGGAGCTAGATTTCTGAGCCTGTGTGATCATCTGTGGTAAACTTAAACTATGATGTGACTATGGGAGAACAAACGACTCAGTTTTCTGTCCCAGTTTTGAACGTATATGTTGCGTGGTTTTACAGTGGATGGTGACTTTTGACAGTTTTCAGTCAGTTCTGAGGTTTGCAGGTATGAAGGTGTGTGCACTGTGCTCCTCTTCATTCCAACATACCACTGTGTAGATGGAGTATGTACAGGGAAACAAAAAAATAGTGTGGGTGAGGAGGCAGGAGTGACACCGTCACACCCATTTGTCAGTTGGCTTGTGGGCCTCTCTCTCCTTCATCGGCCCCCTCTCAGTTCTTGTGTTTGGTTTTCAGACTGTGAAATCTAAGCCAGGCTAAGCTGTGTAACCAGGGATGAAAGATGGCAGAGGGCAGAGAAGAGGGGATGAGAATTGTGGTTGGGAAAGACCTGGGGTGGAAAATGTGTATGGGAGGCGGGGGCAAATCATTGCATATCCCAAAATATTTTGTCATCCATCAAAATGTCAATGATGTCAGCGGGATTTCGAGGCCCAGAATGAATGTGTCTAGAGCTGATAAAACCCAGAGAGAAACTTTCATAACATCACAATTATTTTTTTATTTCACTAAAGATTTCTTTCCACATCTTTAAACAGTTTTATAGTTTCTCTATTTACACATTTACATATAAACAGTTACAAAATGAAAACAAACATGTTTAACAGGAGAACAAACAACTGTAAATGTATTCTGGGAAGTCCCTTCAGTTTGAGGTTTGACAATGTGCAAGTGGAATCACATCTGCACATCAGCCAGTGTACCATGTGCAGGAGAAATGAGTGAATAACCATAATTACAGAAGAGGCTCGGCTCCCTTAAACCCTGCTAGTTTTTAAATCTCAGTGTATCTGTCTCTGATGAGTGGATCTCACGCTTCGGTTCACAAACCCTTACAATAACATGGCAGTCTAAGGACTTGTGACACAATATGTTTTATTTCTAGGGTCCAAATCAAATGCGGGTCCATTTTCTTTAACTTTCATAATTAAATACATTATAAAATGTAAAAACAAATCATGATGTAACTTATGTGCCATTGGTCTGAATTAGACAAAATGGTTTCTTGTTGCGTTTTATAACTGAACTGAGGAAAATTAGTGACGTCAAATGCTTGCAGTCGTCTTGTGACTGCTTTTGTGTCAGACTTAAAGAGATATAAAAGACTTGAGGAGATACATGAGGGAGCTGAGTGCTACAAAACAACATGATGAAAATCCACTTTGGCAGTAGATGACAACATTATCAATACACGGCATTTATCATTTCTCTACATGTAGAGGAAGAAAATTTTCATGAACAGCTGAGATGATGAGCGCAATGCAAATCTGTACCAATGGTGAAAACACAGGATAATGAAGGCAATATACTTCTTGTTATTTTCAATTTGATATCAATCCATTCGTATTTTTGCTGATCGGTTTGCTTGCAGTTTTGTTCATAAAGAAAAAAGAGTGCACTTCAAAATGGTCACAAATGAGAATTCTCATCCTAAAAAAGGTCATTAAAAAAAGGTCCTCTTCTTTGGAACGATCCACGTCCCACATTCTCACACACTCTCTCTCTCACACACACACACACGCAAACGCACACTGACAGCAGTCCATGCTTGTATAAAAAAAAAACTGTATAAAAAAAGAAATCTCTGAGTTCATGGTCCCAATGACCGGCATTGAGTGAGCATTGTCTCTGTTGTAAGGTCTGGCTCAGCTTCAGTGTAGCATCGGGGCTAATAATACTGAGACCGTGGTCAGGAAAAGTGAAAGGGAGACCAGCTGTGTTCCTGAACTGCCAATGCTCCTCTGAACCTTTGGCTCCATCACAGCAGGGTCATCTGAGGAAAGAAAAGGGCGGTCAGTGTTGAGTTTCATCATTCAGGCATAACAAACACACCCAGCTGAGCTCCTCTCAGACATGAGACTGTTGTGACTATTTTTAATCTGGTATTTAATTTTTTCTTGAGAAGAAGAATCCTCACCTGCTGGGAGCCGGTTAGAGGGGTTGTGAGCTCCTCCAGCAGCAGGAAACTTCCCTTTTACTCCATCTAAGCTTTTTCCTGTATCTTCCGCCTTGGATTTCTCTACATTGTTTTTTCCGGAGCCGGTAAGTCCGACAACATCCACTCTCAGCCTGAGACAGTCCTGGCCATGGTGATGCATTGGCTTGGCTGTGGAGAGTCAGAAAAAGTGGAGCGTTTTAATACAAGACACCCTCTCAGGAGCGCAATAAGTAAACACATGTATTGATTCTTCATACTTACAGATATAATAATAGCTCTCTCCCTGTCTGAATTCCTTGCCCAGGGTGAAGGGAGTAAAACGCTGGAATTTCTCAGAGAACTTCTCGGGAGCGTGGGGAGCGAACGGCCGCGAGCACTCCCAACGGAGCTGGTCGAAGGAGTGAGGCTTGCACACCTCGTAGTCCTCCTTCTCCACCATGTATAGCACATAGCGCTCAGCTGCATGCGACGACACCTCGCCGTGGGTGTAGTGGGGGCAGATGATGTCCAGATAGTCGTTGATACGCACTTCCACTGCATGCTCATCCCACAGGAAGCTGCAGGGGAGACAGGAGGAAAGGAGGAGATTACTGACACATGTCTCCATCTGGCACGCAAATGTTTTCATTTTGCCAAATTATTGACATGAATAACAGGGAGTTGGTCTGTTTGTACACATTTTCGACACACGCCCCCAGACAGCTTGGTTCATACAACACACGTGTTGCGAATAACAATGAGGGCTAATCACACACAGGCACGCTGGAACAGCAGTCAGGCTTACTCACACGAATAACACACATTAACACACGCGCTCACACACAGGTACAGCAACTAGGGCGGAGTTCAGGCACCACATGAGCGTGTTTATGTTTCGTCGTACATGTGACAACCCGTCATGATGACAGAATTAGAAACCGCCTGATCAGGTTGGACTTGTTCATTAGGTTTACGACATGTCTTATGAGCCCTTCCACTCACGCACCTTCCTGCTCTCTTCCCTTGTTTTGCCTTCAGCACATATTAATTTCATACCCGCGAACAAACACATGAACTCCCAATGTCCCTTTTTTCATCTTCTCTGCCGGACTTTCTATCAAGTAAAGTTTCTGTGTCACTGGTTTCTTCTCCTGGATGTTTGTCCATCAGTGTTGAGGCTCCTGTCGTGATTCCTCACACTAAATTGCTGTCTCTATCTGAAGCTGTCACTCAATGTCTCACCGACTTCATCAAAGACAGAGACAGAGTGGGTGGAGACAGTCAGACTGTCGCCCTCTGTCTCCCTTTTCATCTCTACCCTTCATTTAGTTTTACGGCTCTTTTTGAGCCTCCCGTCTCCTTTTTGCTCACTTCCTAGGTTGTTTGACATCCTAATGCAGTATAGAGAGACATTTGCGCTGATCACAATACAAAAGCAATTTTTGTGGAGTGACTGACTTTTTGGGGCCAAGAGGGTACTAACTTTTATCTCAACTGTCAGTTTCACATTAACTTCCATTTAAGTGAACATGATACAGTGTGCTATGCTGCAATAGTTGCTGTACAGCTGTCTGGCATGCTGTGATATCAGCCAAAAGCCAGGAGGTGATGAAAGATTGATACTTGCATATCACTGTGATTACATCCCAGGCTCTGATCCTCACCTGTAGTATGTGTTTAAACCAAAGGACTGCTTGTGGATGCTTGTGTTGAGCGTGTGGCGGAGAGTGAAAGTGACAAAAAGGGAAGAAAAAAAGTGGGGAAAAGCCTGTTTGTCTGCTATTGTTACTGTGCTTCAAGTGTGTTTGTCGCGGCATCAAAGCATTTGACGTGTTGACCCTGCCCCCCTCCCTCTCCCCGCTGTCCTGTTGTTGTGCCTCCAGTTAGGACCCCCTGGCCAAGTCACAGACACACTGGCTCCAAACGTGGGCCTCTAACCCCTCCTTCCTGCCTCTGTATGCGTGTGTATCGGTTAGCACTAACCTACCTGTCAAAACATGCTTTGTTAGCCGAGCACAGCGCTACACTTGTTATCCAGGGCTAACAGGCTGATCACCACCCTCCACTTGCAATCGCTGCTCTCTCAGAAAAGGTTCTTTGTACGTGTGTGTGTGTGTGTGTACACTCCTGTGTAGGTGTGCACGCCTTTGTTTGTGTGAAAATGTGTGCGCTTCAGTGAAAGGAAGAAAGACAGCCTCTAACAGCCTAATTGGCCAAATAATCTCTACTCTCATCTTATTCATCTGTTTTCTTTGAGTCAGACTAGTAGTACTGGCACTTGAGAGATTTCTAGCTGCTCCTTCTGAAGAAAAGAGTTGTTTTAAAAATTGTATGCGATAGACCTTTTTCCCACACTGCATCCTTATTAGTGGTCCGGCCGACCTCCACATGAAAACACAGGCTTGTCAAAAGCCAACAAAAACAGATATTATGTTGCTAATTTTATTCACAACTCGTGCTTTTAAGAAAAACTCTTCCTTTATCCTTCTCTTCACCTCCTCATTTCCCTCCTCCTCTCCTCCATTGCTCCGGCTAATTAAAAGTGGTTAGAGGTCTGGGGCCAGCGTGTTCTAGGAGAGGAGGGGAGGAGGAATGAATGGGGTGTAATTATACACTTTCCCTCCCCAAAGACAGATTGCCTGAAGGCTAGAGGGCCCCTTCAACCCCTGTACCTTACCCCATGTGGAGATTTCACTACTCTGACTGGCGTGTTTGTGTGTGTGTGTAGTCTTATGGCATTTGGGTTTTCGGAAGTTAAATTTGTTTTTTTTTCTTCTTCTGTCAATTGTGTTATCTTTATCCAACCATTAGCCAAAGGACTCTACACACATATAAGTGTACCTGTGTCTTTCCCTCCATCCTCCCGGTCCTTTGCGTTTCACTCATCAAAGCTCTCCACTCTGGAGGCTCTTGTGTCTCCCTGCAACTACTCTCGCCTCTGACTGACAGTTCCCGGCAGAGTGAGAGTCGCATCAACGTGATAGCTGTGTCGTATGCGAGAGTGAGAGCCAGGTGTGCGAGTTGTTGCAACCTACTTCTTCCTGTGTGTTGGTGTGTGTGTGTTTTGATGTGAGAGGGATCCTCTGAAGACCCTTATTCAGGGCGTCTCATGCCCCAGGCTCAAGAGCACATCTGCTTATCGAGGCCTACTGACGCCTCTTGTGTGTTTCAGTATGTGTGTGTGTGTGTGTGTGTCTGTGTGTGTGTGCTCGTTTTTTATGCATGTGACTGAGCTGTGTGTAAACAGCAAGGGTTGAAGGTGGCTGTAATCCTTCTTCCTCTCTGCTGCAAACAGGTCATCTCTCACTAAGGAGCTACTCTTGCTTTTGCGTCAGCGGGCAAGTGGTGTTTGTCTCTGTGTGTGTGTGTGTGTGTGTGTGTGTGTGTGTTACAACGGTATAAAATAGTTTTGACAGTATAGGTGAGTTCTTCAACACTTGGCCTCCTCATTTAAGCTTTGAAGTCTTGCCATTGTTCTTGCACTGCCCCTCTTCCTTTATCTTTTTTTCTTGCCATTCCTCTTTCATTCGACGCATCTCTCTGCTGTCCCGCAATTTGTCCCCCGAGCTCTCACTGACATCGGTCAAACAACTGACACAGGAACTCTGTCTTTCCCGGTCCCTCTGGGGAGCTTTTCAAACTGTCAGCCGAGTTGAGGGGTTAGAGTTCGGGGTCACAACTTCTCACACTCTCCAACCTCTTGAGTCAGCACTGAAGATATTTCTTTTGCATGCACAGAGCGAGTCAGCACCACTGAAACACCAAACAGATGCATCCCCCCACCATTTGCTCTGCAGGTAGTCAGTAGTAAGTGTGCATACACTGGAATGTAACAACGGGGGGGTCTGTGGTTTGGAGGGTGCTGTGTTCTCACAAGGCACACTCATCAAATTTCCAGTCACACTCTCGCACACTTTTACTTTGAGTGAACACTTAATACCCTATTAATTTGCTGTGGTACGGCGGATTCACACCTCTTTTCACACAGGCCAAGGAGCTGTCAATGGTTCTAATGGGTTTAGCTGCTCACGAGTGGGATACGCCATTACAACCAATTTACTGTACACTGAAAAGTCTTTTCTTATTAGCTTCCAATGTAATCTACCTTCATTCTTCCTCCGGCTCATTGTCTAACAATAAAAAACCGAGTGGGAAGTATTCCTCTACTAGGCACCACTACATCCTGCTGTCTCCACTTGGATTGTAAATCCAGCACTTGTATAGTTTCTCAATGCAAATCGGTGTGCTTACTGCATATATGCATGCATTCTAATTAATTAAGACACTGAGAATCCTTTTGGCCCCTGCAAGATGAGCTTTTAAAATGGTCAACTTTGCCATTTCTCACTTGTTCAATTCCAAACTTCTCCCCTTCATCCATCACTGTCCATTCTCTCCTCCCTCCGTCTGCATCTCCTTTATTCTACCAAAATCAGCCCATCAGCCCATCCCCCCTCTCCCGTCTCTTAACGCCGACATAATATACCACCGCTCTTCATTCAGGCTAATTTCTCAACACAAATCCTTTTCTCCAGTTCCCCCTTCTCTCGCCCTGCACCCCGGCCTCTGGTCCTACTCCTCCTCTCTGCCCCCAAAATCTTTTCACCCGGACTCCCTTTTTGTCGCCTCCTTTTCTGTATGTGATGAATAGAAGGAGGCCAAATGGTATCAAGCTTGGTTTAATATGTTTTGGGGTCACACAGTGGTTAATCTGTGTGGCTGTCTGTCTTGTCTAGCTGAGAGAGAGGGGAGAAAGTTAATTACTTTAATATTCAACTTGTCTTATTTGAAGAAAAACAAAATATATCAAGTAACTGCGGCACAACATCCCCTAAATACTCTACTTTACGTCCCTCTAACAGAAATCTAGTGCCAATATAGCCTTTAGGGGGCGATGGTGGGCTATGTGTGGACAGCAAAGCCAAAGTATGCCTGAAATGCTATGAATGAACCGTGTACACATACATGCATGCCTGCCCAGACGTACTACGATAACGCTAAGCAAAGCAGGCCTCTCTAATGTTAGCAGAGCCGGAGCTGAGAGGCGCTCCGTCCTCCGGTGGAAAACTACTGGGGCCAAAACAGAGGATGGTCTGTGAGAAAAAAAAGGGGGACTGATGGAGGGAGGGGAGGAAGTCTGGACCACAGATAAGGAAGTGAGAGGAAGAGCAGATCGAAAACAGAGGTGCAAGGATATTGTGATGGGGAGGAGGGTGAGACACAGATTTAAAAGTATACGGTGGGTTATGTGCCACTAAAATCATCAGGTGCTGTTGGGTGCTATGATGCAGGAAAGTATGTGTAAACATTTAAAAGCAGGTTGGGTAAGAGGAAAGGTTACATCAACAGGGAACAGACACAAAGCCTTGTGATATTAAATGGGCGGGATGCATAGTAAGTTAAATAGAGATGTCCTATTGTCCGATGGTGATTGTAATTGATTGTTCTGACGTTGGATGGACTCCATCTGGAAGATTATGGTTGGAAAGATCCACTTTGACATCTACGGCTTTATTAAGCAATTTATATATATATATCGTAACGGTTACACAATATAACCCACCGACCCAGATAGACAGAAAGATGTAGACGTACAGGCATAAAGCATAATCACTACAGGGGTATATTTATATATAGACTGAAGCTTGAAGGATGATGGTTTTGTGTTAGGGTCAGATGGTCAGATTACAAACAGTCTATGTTGGTGTGTGTGTGTGTGTTCTCATTCTGGTGAGATTACAGGCCTTCAACCAGACGGGACATGGAGTGGGGAGGGGGAAATAATGAGCGTAAAGAGAGACAGAGAGAGGGAACAAAATGTATAAAATGTACAAGTTGAGAGAGAGTGTGTGTGTGTGTGTGTGTGTGTGCGCACGCGTGCGTGCGGTGGTCTGGACTGTAGGCCAAATGTACGTGTCAAGGCAGGCCCGGCCGCTTCAATCACAGCAGAGGCAGAGCCAGACGGACGGAGATAAACAGAATATTACATTACACCAAACTCCTGTTAAAGATACTGGGAGCATGGGAAATAAAGCCAGGACACTCTGGATGGATGAACACAGCCCAATAAGACAGAGATAGTGTATTTAGAGGAGCCTGTGTATAAGCTGTGCCGAAAAGTAGAGTCGGTCTTGCAATTGAGTCAGTAAGTAGAAAAAAGGAAACGGAGGGCTCGGGGCCAGCGGCCAGTCTGGGAGGAGACGCAGCTGTTAAAGAGAGGAAAAGGAGTGAAGATGGGGAGAGGAAGAGACAGGTACTGTACAGTCACACACACACACACACACACAGCTGACAGAGTTGAGTATAGTAACAGCGGGGAGGAATGCTGGTGTAGCTAATATTAACATCCAAGTCCTCCCTCTTGCCCCCCCAGTGTGTGCAAGTGTGAGTCACACATTTATCATGTCTCGGTAAGAGTGCCTACGGTAACGGCCACTCCTTATTTCTTTCTGACGTTTGGGCACACACACGCACGATAACGCACATACTCTTCGCCCAAAACAAAAATACAATTACTTCCTGTTAAAAGCTAGTAAAGGGCAGCACAAGTTCAAAGTCTCTCCCACACGCACACACACACACACTCGCTCTCTCACACACACGATCAACACAGGCAGAGACACGTAGCGTAAAAACAAGACCAGACCAGATTGAGAAAAACATGCCTCTCCATCTGTCAAGTAGGAAAACTGTACACACACACACACAAACACACTTGAGTATCACATCCCTACAGGTCTTGAAAGTGATTACATTGAATTTCACTGACAAGTTGGTGAAAATCAAACACACATTGTGTTTAGACAAACAAACACACACACACACACACACACACACACACACACACACACACACACCTAAGCTGCTGCCAGTGTCTCTATACTCCCTGACATGAATGGGCAGACTGCTGCCATCTGGTCACTGTCCTCAACCTTAGACAAATCACTGCTGCTCAATCGGCCCAAGAATCAATTAGCATAAATTATCCACGGCCCAATGCCGTCAAAGCCCCGCTGACGGATCAACGTGAGCCTTAACAGGTGACTGATTTATCACTGGGGAACGAATCGGGGCAGGTGGGCTTTTAGCTGGAAACCAAAAAAAAACACACAGAAGACAAGAGAGATAGAGGTAAATGAGAGGATAAGTGAGAGGTTGGAAAAGAGGAGGTTAAGGAGAGGGTCTGGGGATAAAAGGAATATAGATGAATAATAGAAATTTGGCTGTAAAATTAGAAAAACATAATAATATAAGTGGCATGAGGAGGTTAGTCGACTACGCTTTCATTTCAGTGTTTAGCTTCCATTATCTTCCCGATAGTGATTTCGGTCCCTGACTTTTCAGTACTTCTCTTTACCAACAGAGAACGAGACATGGAAATCGTCCTGATTCAACCGAAGTATGACAGACGATGAGAGAAGAACAGTCAGAATAGTGATTGTGATGTGTTATTTCTTGCATGTTAAGAGCTATATTATGATTTTTCTTCTGGTTACCCAACTTCCTGTTGACAGCAGTCATAGCAGACCACCTCTGGTTCATACCTTTATCATTAGTTGAAGAAAACGTTAAAAAGGTCCAGTTTCCTCTTTTATTCAGACTAGAAAGCCTCTGGTTTCACATTTCCTCTCTACCTGTCCCTTTCTGTCTCACCTGAGCCATACTTCCTCCCGCTCTGTGTGTGGTGACTCAGGTGTAAAACTCAGGTGGGTCAGACCCAGTCGGTGAGTCACACATGGACTAACCCATGACACAAGCACTTCAGGGCTTTCCAGTAGACGTCTTATCCAATTATCAGGACAATTGTTTTCCTTGTTACAGGGGGCTCGTTTTTAGTCCTGTTTTCTATTCTCATTCTTAAAGGGCAATTGGAGAGCCAGTAATGTAATCAAGTCAAGACTAAAAGGCCATAATGGCTGTTACCCTTGTTTAGTCTCGGTGGCGGATTTTAATCGACCTCCCTCTACAGCAAAGGAGCGGGGACCGTCCTCTTGTTTCAGCTCCCTTATAAAATAAGACTGTCTTTCAAGCGTGGGGATCACTCTCTCCGACGCTAAAAGCTCAATAAATTGCACTGTGATATTGAGAGTTTGCAAAGCTCCATCGATCCCACTGAGTGGTTGGATAGCATTACATTTCTGACCTCAAAACAAAATAATCAGCAATATGTGCCTCCTACTCTGACTCACACACACACACAAATACACACACACACACACACACACACACACACACACACACACACACACACACACACACACACACACACACAAACACATCCATACACTATCTTTTTCAAAACCATGTCATCTCTATTAGAGTGATTATGAAATTATCCCACTGATTCATTTATAGACTTTCCATGACAAACGCACACATGCACACATGCACACACACTCTATAGACAGCCTCACGGGCCAAGTTCAGACTCGTTGGTCTATTTTCTACTATTAGAGTATGTCTGTGTCTATGTGTTGCAGTTAAATATAGTGGTGAATCTGTCCATCTGTCTCGGCATCCGCTCACAATCTTCTGCTTTTACACCCTACTGCTGGTGCTGCTGTATCGTACTAATACCCTGATCATAATCCTGCTCGGCGAGTTTAAAAAAAGACTACACACCTTAAACGTCACAGGAACCTAATTGTTACATGAATGAAAACAACAATGTTCTTGGTTGTAACCGTTTAAGAGCATGCGCGGACACACGGGACAATGCAGACTATGCTATAGAGACTTCATGTGGAAAATGACAGACGCATACTCACACAGACAGAGCAGTGAGGGATTGATTCTCCACAACAACTCACACATTAGACAACTTCAGGCACAGACACACAGGCAGACACGCACACGTACACACACGCACACGCACAAATAGTACACAAAAGCACAGATCAGCACTTACTTTGGATTCGTGCTGTTCCAGTAGACGCTGTGTCTCTCCGCAGAGGCGAACCAGGCGCCGATGCTCAGCGCCAAACACACCAGATACACAAATTCCATAGTGCCTCTTCTCCAAAGGAAGCTCACCAAGTTCAACTACTAAGCGATGATTTAGAAATGCCTCTGTTCTCGATGATGTAAATGCGTAAAAACACCCGTGGATTTTTACGGCGCTAGAGTACTCAAAGCAGTTCAGAGTGATGTGCTTAACCAAACACTGTTGCAACTCTTGACTGGTGCACGAAAGCGCAACTTGCCTGTTTTATGTGGCTGGAGCGCCGCTCCATGTGATGCCAGCCAATAGCAGTGCGGTAGTCTGGAGGCCCCGCCCACCACCCGCAGCCACTGGCGCTCAGCTGCGCTCGCGCTTAACCTCACGAACATCGAGAAACACAAAAACAACTCGGGAACAAGTTTACAATAACCCGTAATAAGGAGCGTAATAAAGACATATAAGTCAATGAGGTGACAAGACTAAAGCAATTAGAGACAATAAAAAAGTAAAACAAAGTAAATGAATAATAAATAATAAACACTGAAACCATAAAGAAGAGCATAACAAGTTTCTTAACACAATTAATAATGAGTTATTTTATACTCAATTTTCCCTTAAGTAAGTGTACTTTGTAGTATAAAACCTTTTTTTTTTTTTTTTTTAAATATTTTAATTGAATTCATACGGCCATTGTGTTATGTTGGTCTCAGTTGTTGTTGGAATCATGTTTCGTTGTTGTTGTAATATGGTAATGTGTGCGTGTTGCATTGTGTTGTGACGTACTGTGTTGCAATTATATTGTGCTGAGTTGTTATGCATTGTAATACAAGTTTGTCAACTTGTATTTTTTGTATTGTGCTAAATTGCATTGAGCTGCAAATATGTTAGTACCGCAGAGACAAATTATTGTGTTGTAATGAGAACACTCTGCAGAGAGACGCGTGTGCTCTGGCAGACTGTTGTTGTCAAGGCACGCTGGTGTACTGATTATCCTTTGTCAGATAGTAAAGAATTATTACCGTCTTATCAGCCAGTCTAATCTTGTGGTCTCCGCTAAGCTTTGTCCCCAGACAGGTAACTTCAGAAAACAACCTCACAGATGGAGCCGATAAACTCCAGACCAGAGGGTGTCAGCGGGATTGTGGCCCCATGCAGGAGTGAGCTTCCCTCGGGCAGGGATAGAGCCCAGCCTGGGTTAGCTGGTTCAGAGCTCCAGAGCTGTGTGTGTGAGTGTGTGTGTGTGTGTGTGTGTGTGTGTGTGTGTGTGTTTGTGTGTGTGTGTGTGTGTGTGTGTATTAGTATGTGCAGACAAGCTGAGTGTCTGACTGTCCCTGGGCTTGGCTGTGCAAGTAGACACGTCCTGGCACTCTGAGGATCACACACACACATACACACACACACACGCACACACACACACACACGCACACACACACACACACACACACACACACACACACACACACACACACACACACACACACACTCTGACTGTAGACAGTGGGGGGTTAATTGCAGCTGAGGGTGCTTTTCCGCTCTATAATGTCTCCCAAAAAGAGAGGGGAAAAGGAGGAGGAAGAGGGTGGAAGAAGTGAACTGATAAAGAATAATGTGTACAGGTCCATGTCATGATAAACTCTCTGTATGCAAAACCTCTGTGTAATTTAATGTTCCTGCAGCTAAAGGGCCATCTTTCATTTAGCTACTGACACTAGAAACTGCTTTACACATGTGTATTGATGACGGAAATGCAAAGACTATTGCAGGAACCCTCGGTTCTCTCGTACACAACACAAGGAGACTGTCCCCTGTTGCCAGCAGACCTCACACACGATATCTCCTCATGGTACATAGATGTCTGTACTATATGACCTAGCAAGAATAAAACAACACATTTTTTAATTCTTAACCCACAAATACATGTCCTCACTGCTGCTACAGCTGAGCGTCCGAGAAAACGAACACAAAACACACATGGGCTCCTACGGTAGTGTTGTAGCTGGGATGACTCTCAGAGTGACACCTCATCTTCCAACAACCCATACAGGCCCACACAGGCCCACACAGACAGGGAAGACCAGAGCTTCTTTGAATGACAGTGAAGCAGAGAAAA
Organism: Clinocottus analis; assembly: GCF_023055335.1. NCBI lineage: Eukaryota > Metazoa > Chordata > Actinopteri > Perciformes > Cottidae > Clinocottus > Clinocottus analis. The sequence goes on along the minus strand of NW_027176251.1, from coordinate 5,718,482 downwards.
CTTGATGGCTCTAAAGGGAAACTCACAGTAAAAAAGTGTTTGAGATGATAGAAAGCTCGACAGCTCTAAATTTGGATTAAAGGAAGTTTGGGGAAGACACACAAACCTCTCTGCAAACGGAAACCACCTTGTTTATTTCCAAGGAACCTGTCTTCAGGCGTAAACAATATCTGCCACGAGTTGATCAACATGCGATGGAAATCCCACGATTACATAACTTGTGTAATTAAGTAGAAGGAAACACAGAGGGAGCGATGCTACCTGTACCTGCCGATGCCTGACCTTCTCTTTCCTACTCTCTCAACCTCAGCAAATGCATTTCCTATGAGAAGGGAACATTTGGTTTCAGAGAAAGAAGAACAGTTTCAACTCAGCTAGAAAACATGTTTTGATAAGAGGGGTTTAGGATATGTGAGACCCATTATTTAGAAAAAAAAACACTTCGTCCCTTCAGCCTATTACATTTTTCTTGCCCTTCTCTTCCACCTCGTCCTCTCTCCTCATCCTGCCGGCCTGAGGCGGGGATCAGAGCTGGTCAGGGATCTCCGTCTCAAAGAGGTTTCCTGAGACACACAGAAATATGAAGCACGAGAGTGTAACAGAGACAAGAGCGTATACTTTAAAATGAGGTGGAGTGAAACTTTGAAAAGAAGGGTGTTGTAGATAAAAGACACATTGAAACACTGGGCGTCAGCCACACAGAAACATAACAAGGAACCAATCAGGGATGGGAGAGAAACTGCTTTTCAGGCCAGTGTATGAGCACATCTGCCCAAACACACGCATGTGCGTGCACAGGTCTTTATTGGGAGTTAAAAGCGGTGTAGGAGTGCTGCGCTCTCTGTTGTCTGTGTTGCATGAGAAAGAACAAGATGCAGTTGAATACATTTATGTCTCCTTGTTTTTGTCTTGACTTTATAACGTCATCACTCGTCGTGCCCTCAAGCCTCCTCCTCAGCTGCTAATGTGCCATTTTTGGCTCTCCTTCCCTGCCTCTCCCTCAGAGAATAACCTAAGCTGTTATTTGAAAGAAAAGGTCATAGGGAAGATCAACATTATGATACAATGCAAATGATATAAAGGCACTGAAAGGGCCTAAATCACTCTCATATGCTCCTTATTGACTCTCATTAATCACATATTGCATTTCAAATGGTTGCCTTTTGTTCACCCAACCTCTATCATTACCCCGAGCTTAGGCTTGTTAACACTTTGGCATTGTTTCATCTACACATGGACAGCTTGTCACCCTGCTGCCCTCTGTCCCTTTATCCCCAGCCTCCTGCGGGCCCATGGCTCATAGCGGCACACTCCGACAAGCTGCTCCATCTCTGCCACCACAAAGGCATGTCGCCCGGCCCCTATTCACACCCATTCATCTGCATACAGGTGGTCGTCCCTCGCAAACACAGCGAGGCACACTTCTGCTGAAAAGCTTTAGCCCAAAGTCTGAATGAAGTGGCGTCTCTGCTCCGAGAAGCTATTTGGAAAGTCACCGTGGAAGGTGAGCTGTTTCCAAACGTGCAACAAATGAAACAAGCCACAAGGACACGCGTACAAACAAACTAAAACAATGTTGTATGTGTGTGTCAGTAGGGGGTAAATCCCCTCCCCTCTGGACTAACACTGTCTCACTATTCAGACCGCAGGAATCATTAACTCGCCCAGTCAACAGGCACACTTCGCTCGTTCACTCCCTCCCTGGCGCTCTGTCCTCCTTTCTGTCTCCCAGGGACTCTCACTCCCCATACACACACACACACACACACACACGCACACACGCGCACACACAAAACCCGGTGAAATATTTAACCAGGCTACTCATCTTGCATTGCCTCTGCCATCATTTGTTACACTGTATCTCCTTGTCTGTCTCCCTGCCTGTTCTCTCGACTCATCTGTTGTTTCTGTTGTCTTTCCTTCCTTTCCTTTCTTCTGTTCATCTGTTCAGTTATTTCCACAGAGCCTTCATCAGCCACTTGCCAAAACCTACTGGGTACATCTCTCCCTGATTACTTTACTTATTTTTCTTTTGTTTTCAGATTGCATTACGTAGCTCTACAATGTTTACCCTTTTATTCTCTTTCATGCTCTATTGCTCCCTTTCAGTTCTATGTCCTTGTTCAGGTTTGGTCCGCCCCCCACCCCCTCCCACCCCCTCCCTCCCACACACACACACACTTTACATCTTTTCTTATCCCCCGTCTGTTGCCCCCGACAAGTACCTCGGGCATTACATTTGTTAGGAGGGAATCCATTATTCTTCTCCATCCTCAAACCTTCTGTTCTCTTCATCTCTCTCTCCATCTCTTTTTGAATCTCTCTCTCTCTCTCTCTCTCTCTCTCTCTCTCTCTCTCTCTCTCTCTCTCTCTCTCTCTCTCTCTCTCTCTCTCTCTCTTTCCCTCTCTCTCCTCCGTGCCCCATGTCCTAGCCCTATATTCATTAACATAGTGTTAATGATCCCAGATGGACTGACATGTACTCTATGGGGGCGAAGTGTGAGTGGCTTCTTCCAAGGGTGTGTGTGGGTGGTTGTGTGTTTGTGTGTGCGCGTGCACGGCTGTTGGATACATGTGTGCATAGTTGTGTGGAGCCTATAGTTTATGTGCATGACTGTGTCTCTGTGTGTATGTGTGTGGGTATGTGTTCATTTCAGCATTTGAGTGAGAAAGAGACGGCTCTGTTAGGATAATATGCATCTTTTATGCCCTTCTTTAAGGATGCCAACAATAGAATTGCTCAGACGGCAGCTGAGGGATGTCAGTTCATCAGGAATTTGCTCTCCATTTGAATATAAAGTGAGTGAGATGAGTTGAGATACTTTTGCTTTAATGTCAAAAGACAGTTGTTTTGACAAACTGAACTCAAAATAAGCATTTCGGAAAAAACTCAATGTTTCATCACTTTAAAAGAAAGCTTTGTCATGCATATTACTTATTGGAAATAATACAATTTCCCATTTTCATGACCTTTCATTATTGCCATTACATTGGGACACCTGAGCAATTCATAAATTAAAATAAAGTGCTTCAGAATTTGAGAAATGTAAACCGTGTAAACTGTGTTCATGAGACATGAGGCGCTACAGTTTGTGACTCGTGTCACACTGTGTGAACCAAAACCACATAAATTAGCATCACCGCAAAGCCATGCTGTTTGACGACAGATGATGCACGACTCAACTTCTGTAACTACTCCTTTAAATAATGATTTGGACTTGTTAAGAATTATGTGAACCGACATCAAAATGCTGCAGCATTGTAATAATATATATATATATATATATATATATATATATATATATATATATATATATATATATATATATATATATATATGTATATATATATATATATATATATATATATATATATATATATATACATTAGTGTGTTTTTAGTGTGTTCAACAGGACAATGCCTCTGCTCAGAAAGACAGGGCATAAAGAAATGTGGTGTGACTGGGATGCAACGAGTAATGACCTGCACATTCATTTAACTCGTCCAGGATAAATGCTAAGAGCCCAACATCAATTACAATGTGCCTGAATGGAAGCAAATCTCTGCATCTACATTTTCAAATCCTTTGGAAAGCCACAAGCTCCAAAAGTCCACCTGGCTATGTAGCTTACATTGCGCATCTTAGAGCTAAATATACCACCGCACTGATTACCCATTAGGATTTATCTTTTTAATATTTTAAGTCATATGACCCTTCGACTCACAACTTGCTTGCTATGCTGAATGTGTCTATGGATAGGCCCAACGGATCAACAAGTTAGAGACGGCAAGAAGTTAATAGCCGGCTGCTAACCAAGTTCAGGCCCTCACTCACACACATAAACACACACGGTCTGCTAAGGTTACAATGTTACAGGTGCAAGGGCAAAGTGCATGTATGTGTGTCATGGATACGTTAGCATTCTCTAAATACATACACACATTGCCTGACCTCTCCAAATATAGCTTACTGCGCGCTCAGTCGTAGCATAAATCCCGATGTACACACCATGAAAGTTTCCAGAATGCGGACGGCGAAACGTACCAAACCACTCAACTTTATCTTTCAATGCATCTTTTTCTCTCAGTGTTTCTTTCTCTTCCACTCGTGGGTCCATCCAACCCAGTCATGCTGTTCCCTCTGCCACCTGTTCTGTCTCCCTGTTCTTTCTTTGTCTATCATTGGCATGGTCACGCTCATTGCATAATCGCACAGTCGCTTAACTATCAAGAACGCTCAGTCTGGCACTTGCCATGTCAGGGGGCTGTCCCTGTTCCCTTCTTACACATAAACACACTCAAACCGGGAGCTCATGCACACACACAGACACACACACACACACACACGCACACGCACACACACTCTAGGACTAATAAAGGCATATCTAATCTAATCTAATCTACATACATGCACATTAAATCAATCACTGCCTTTATCTAAACCATCATCGCTATCTCTTTTTTTCTTCCTGTTGAGCAGAAGTGTGGCAAAATGCTAATGTTCCAGTAAAAACACACCGGCAGACATAATTACAACCTCTAATGTAACACTGACAATTCCACCCACACTCAGCCACATATCTAGACTTTTCGTGCTCTTCCGTCTCATTTTGAAGGCGGTTTTCTTTGTTGCAGGTTTCTATACCTTCCCATCTTTTGTAAAAGATCCCTAAGATCCCATTGTGCAAATGTTGATAACGATAAGAGGACAAAGAGGAGTCATTGAGAATGGGAGCACAGATTTGATCCTCGAAGAGATTGTCTAATGAGAGACTGGAAATGATTGAGTGAGCACAGCCCATTAAATATGGATGTGCTTTCTACTCCAACAGGAGATGTGTATTGGTTTGTGCATTTTGTGCACCTCTTGGCAAAGATTGGTCACCATGGTGATCTCCTAAACCAGGGTCTTCATAAGTGGGCTGCAGCAATATCGAGTCCGGCTATCGCATCGCCACTGCACCACAAAAGCAAACACACATCTATTTGTCCTCATTAGTGAGGACTTTGTATTGATGATGTTTTACAATATAAAGATTCACTGGACAACTCTAATTGTGTCTACACTATGGCCTTTATGTTTATGTCCAATCCTGTTGGTTATGATATTAGTTTACACACTGCAAGTTTATCTTGTTTGTAGAAAAGGAACATGAGTGATCACACCAAGGCTAAAGGCTAAAGCTACGACACAAACGTAATGTCCTTGTTAATGTTTCTGGGCAGTTTAATGACACAAAGACATTTTTTTGTGGGTTTTCTTAGAGAAATTCGCACTCATGTATTTTTTTTTTGTAGATGAAAGTTAACACATAGAAAATCCTCCAATCCATCCATTATCTAAACCGCTTATCCTGTTTAGGGTCGCTGGTGCTGATCCCAGCTGTCAGTGGGCGAAGGCAGGGTACATCCCGGACAAGTTGCCAGTTTACCGGGCACATATATAGAGACAGACAACCATTCTTACTTACGCCTCCGGGAATTTTAGAGTCCAATTAACCTAAGCCGCATGTCTTTGGACTGTGGAAGGAAGCAGGAGAGAACCCACACTGACACGGAGAGAACATTCAAGCTCCACACAGAAGGACCTGCCAGACTGGGATCTGAACCCCGCCCCCTCTTGCTGTGAGGTAACAGTGGTAGCCACTACACATACACAATCTGTTACGTTCAAATCTCTCAATGCACAGAAAAACTATCTGCAGTGTTTGAAACAGGGATCTGCACAATCGAATGGCCATTTACAATTGAGAGGTGGGCATGTATTTAAACCTACGTTTGTAGGTTTTGGACGAGGGATTCATGCTCAACATGTTGACTTTTTACAGTGCTGCCAAATCTGATGAGCAGAGGGTCGTCCACACGAACATGTCGGGATTCTTCACTTGAGTGATTTATGGACGTGAAGTCACTGAAGTCATCCAAGTTAGCAAAGTGTGGACAGGTTGTCCGTCCAGTTTTTTTGATGACAGCAGGTGATAGGTTGAGGAAAGGTCAAGTCACTTTTGGAGGTTATCGGAGAGTTAAAACAGGCAGTGAATGAAAGTTCAGTTTAGGCGGTGGTCTCCCCTCGAGGTCTTAACAGCTAACAGATGGTGTCCTCTCCCCGAATGGACTAATGGAATAAAATAGCCTGATTCAGTTCGACACACGCACAAACACTCATTGATCCTGCGAGGAAAGAGGCTCATGGGGATCTGATGGATGTTTTTCACGTCATTCAGTTGCAAAGAAAGGGAGGTTCTTTTGGAGAAGCCTTCTCATCAGGGACTCTACTCATTCAACTAAAATGTTCTTTTCCGATTTGGGCTTTCATAAGCTGTCAGAGACGGAAAAATGCTCAAGAACAACATGTCTTACTCACTGTGGCATGATGCAAAACTAGTTCCACCTCAAAAAGGAATGTTATGATACTTGATTTTGACAAAGACAGTAAGACTGGAATTTAACTCCAAACTAAATTAAAGTGGGAATGGTGCATGCTTGCAAAGTGGAAACTTAAAATATGATCATATTTGGTCATATGATTGCTGCCACCTGCATCGGCTTGTGGGCCAAATCTGTTAAAATGTTTTGAAAACATGGAACTGCAGGATCTGGGTGTAGCACTGACTTAAGACCTGAGATATTGAATGATTGTGTTTACTAGGATTCCTACGCCCGGTACATAGTACACAATATATAGAACATTTATTTTTATTCAGAGAAACTTTAAAGGAAAAAAAAAACATTGGCAATACATTGCGAAGCCTCCAATAAAGGCTGACCCTTACCTCTTCCTTCTGACCATCAATGTCGACAGTGGAAGAACGTCATGTGATACAACCCCTTAGCCAGAGGTCAGGTTATCTGGTCAGAAGGTCAAACAAAGAACAGCCAAGAAGCCATACCGGAGGGGATTACTTACCTCCTCAAAGTCTCTATTGTCACTCTTATGCGATTAAAACCAATCGCATTACGGGGTGCACGTCTATACGGGGGGATAAGGTACGAAGAGGAGCCGCAGTAAGTCTGGTTATAACAGGCTTAAGGTAAAGGCTGTGAGCATCAAAGCGTGATACATCTGCTCTCCAATCTTTTGTATTTGTCATATAATCTGTACAGCACCTCACTTCTGAAATCTCACATCTGTTATAAAGGTTGGAGAGACAGAGTCAAGTATTAGAATGCATCACGTGGCATCATAGAGGACTCGTCTCAGTGCGTGTGGGACCCCTCCTGTCAGTACTCTTCTCCTCTCCGTCAATGGAAAAAAAGGATCTAATCCCATTATTGGGTACGATACTTAAGTGTATTAACGTCACTGGCTCTGTTTATCACAGGGATGTGTGTGTGTTTGATGTGTGTACATTCAGCACACGCTACAGTGTGTTCTAGTATGAATGATGGCGTGTGTCAGTGCATTGGCCTAAATCAGTCAAAAAAAGATGTCAGATTGGGAAATGATTACTGCAAACAAAAGAAATTGTTCATGCCCTCATCAACATCCCATCAGACGGATTGTTTTGAGGCCTGCGTGTTGTGCGCAAGCTTGCGTTTGCATCATGCGAATGTACATTTCATAAACACACGTCAACTGTTCACTCTATGTCATCATGTTTTCTTTCTTAGATTTTGGGATCTTTTAAATTGTTTATATAACGTAATTAAATGTGTGCTTTCCCTATCAAAGGATCTTGGATTGTGGGAAGATGTCTCCTTACTATTTTATATTTGCAATGTGCCATTCTGCCTCAAATAAATGTATTATTCTTCATTGCAAAAAGTAGTAGTGTTTAATGTAACGCTGCTTGACTCACAGAGCCCCACAGGTGCATTTAGCATTCATCACCAACCAACACTGATATGGATTTTACTAAAATGTCCACTTTTGAAATTGATTTGTACAGCTGGCCTTCACTCCGCTCAGTGTATTTTCTGAGCATAAAAAACGTGTAAAAATACGGAGCAAACTTGAAATTTCATTAAAGTAAGCTTGGTGGATGATATGAATGCCAAATTAATCAGTGAACCCTGACGGCTCGGAAAAGCTCTCAAGCCGGGCTCTCTCAAGGTTGACTTATTCTGCGAGGTGTGTATGTTTGCTGATAAGCGAGTCAACTGTAACCTGTCTTTGCAATTGCTAATTTTGCAGAGACATTTGAAGTGGAATTTTGGAAAGTGTAAAGTGTAGCTCGGCATATGCAGTTTACACTATGTTTGTTTAAGCTTCATGGTCAGCAGAGAAGTTGAGTGTTTTCTCACTATTCTGGGAAAAAAAAAACAAACTTAATTGCAGTCCTTCACTGTGGTTAGCTCACTGTGGTTCAGGGCTGTACTCATGCTCACACTACTCTCTATTTCTGTAACACACACACACACACACACACACACACACACACACACACACACACACACACACACACACACACACGGTCAAGGGACCAATTCCTGTAGTTTTGCATCACCTCTTTGCTGGCCTCCATTCCATCATGATCGCACTGGAAATAATTCCCCGACTACAAATGGCTGCCAACTGGGTTGCTGGTTCAATTCCCTCTCCAGCTGTTGTGTCTGTACAAGCAGCGCAGAGAAATGACCGAAGATACTCAATAGGTCAGCTCTGACATTTCTAATTACAGAACAGGACATAGCAAGGAGAGCGCTTTTAAAGGGCCAGTGTGTAGCATTTCGGGGATTTGTGTAAAACTTTGCCATTTTTCAATGTTCGATTGTTTCGGAAGGCATGCGGCTTGTGAAAAAATGGGTCTAATATTTACAGGGTAAGTATGGAGTGGAAACATTTGTCATAATTGTGTTCACATTCACTTCCCCCATTGAACTCCATTGAGAGGCAGTGACGCAAACACACAAAATCAACTCTCAATAGTGTCTCTTGTCTGAACCGTCCACGGTTGCACTTCTGCAGCCCAGAACGCTGGCTGTAGATAGGGACCCTTGTGTTTTGGCATCAGCCACCATAGTTCTCCTACACATAGTAGACATTTTAGTTGGTCTCCATCTGCAGATTATGCAAAATACCCACTCGCCCTTTGTCTGCTCAGTTTAGTTACTTTCCCATACAACTAAACTGCAAGCTCGCAAACAAACATATTTTACTCACGGATTACGACTGCATGTGGTTAACGTTGCAAATTGAAAAACAAGACAAAAAAACAATAACTTGGTTATTAGAGGCATCAACACTACTTGGTAAGGGTGAGTAAAACATCATGGGTTGGCTTAAAATAAGATTTTTTAAAAACTTATTTAAATTATGAACGTCAATTAAAAAAAGTAAAAGCTGACTCGAGACGTGAACAGTGGTCCTCTGCTAGCTTGCCTCACATATCCACACTAACCTCCTCATATGCAGACTAACATTAGAAACTTATTTGTATCTGCGCAAAAACAAACTGAGGCCTAATCTGGGAGAACATGTATCTCCCTCAAAACTGGGAATGTATTTTTTAGGAGACCAGGCTGTCAGACTGACTGCCATAATTACAATCAGGCTGAATTCAGCCTGGCACAGCCTGGCCCCGTCTATAGGGCAGCGGTGTTAAACCACCCATGGCTCTCATTAGAGGACATGGGCTAATGAGGGCATTTCACACACATCCACTGGGAACACACACACACACACGCACACACACACACACACACACACACACACACACACACACACACACACACACACACACACAGACAGACACCGTGTCCAGAGTTCACTGCTTTTACTGCATTCTGGCAAGCTTAATTTCACACTTTTGCCTCAAGTGACAGACACCCTGAGAGGGGTGTGCTTTTAAATAGAGTTGTTATGAATGGAGCTGGGAAAGAGCCAATTAAGAGTGTGTGATTCTAATTATGCCATTCATTTTACTGCGCTCCAGACCGCAAGGGGACCAGGGAGCGCAGGAAATGAGCAGGAGAGTGAATTTTAAGGCAGAAAATAAAATGGTGGAAACAGGTAAAAGAGGAAATGTTTCTAGAAATACAAGGAAATGGGGTGAATGTAAGGAGAAAGAGAGAGAGAGAGAGAAAGAGAGAGAGAGAGAGAGAGAGAGAGAGAGAGAGAGAGAGAGAGAGAGAGTGAGAGAGGCAGAAAAAGAAAAGAGGGATGGGGTGAGGGCAAAGGGTAAGGGGGTAACCTGATCTCTGTCCTGATAAAGCCACATTTATTTTGGAGGGTAACAGAAACAGCTTCATGTCACTATGCAGACCTACGGGCCTGGAGAGGAACGTCTCAGCCTGATAACGTCAGAGAGAGTAAATGAGGTAGAAATATATAGATTGGGTTCAGCAGAGAAGAAATTGTTAGATTAAAAAGAGAAAGAAGTGACAAGTTACAATCACACTAAAAAAAAAAAAGGAAGGAAGATCTGAAAGTTGACTGGGGACCGAATCAACGAAGGACCAGAAAGTCAAATACAGCAACCAATTAATGCACTGCCACACGGCCCCGACAGCAGAACATGTACATGAGCGGCTGTTGAGAAACAGGTGAAGTCAATTCAAACTGTTAATGAAATCACAGTTTTTTTTTAGGTAGACACACAAAGCACGCACAGTCCTGGACGATAGTGGTCACTGGGGACTGGGTGGTCTATTTCTGAGTGTTTGGGTGGAGTGCATGTGCTGTGGGGTTGAGCAATGAGGTGTTTGACTCTTGTTGAACTACGTCTGTGCTTGTTGGCAATGCCAATGTTTTATTAGGATTGGTGTTGACTTTTCTGGAGAGAATGACTTAATGTGTGGACATACAGCAGACTAAACAAGACCGGCATCACTCAGAACGTTTGTCTGACAAACTAAAGAAAATATTGGCTAAAATAAAGAAGAGGGTGTGCTGTATGTACATATGGAGTAAATCCAAGTTGTCTGTGTCCATCGGAGGGACGGTCGCGTGACCTACATCTTACTGTCCATAGATCCAGACAGCTAACAGTAGGCTAAGCCCGACTTAAGCACAATATTATGGACACCTATTACAGCTTAAAGGATCCCGCTCCACAGTGTTAATACAGCCGTCAAAAAAATGAAGGCTGCCCATTTACTTGTGTGAATTAAGCAGAAAGATGTTTTCCCAGACATTCCCTGACCCCTGTGTCCCTAATGCATGTTTCCGTCTACTCTATGTCTCTGCAAATTAAGGCCTGGTTATTACGGACAGATCTGGATCGGCCTGCTTGGTCTCTGCGGGTCAGAAGGATCAGACAGATTCAGACAAACTGACTTTAATTGACGGAGAGAGAGAGACAGAAGGACAAGACAGTAAGCTCTCCGACTCACATTTCTATCAAAAAGCCACCTTCACCTGTTTCTGTCAAGCCTGGGTTGTGGAGAGATGAAAGGATCGGAGAGGTTTCTGCAAACAGAGAAGGACGGATGTAGGAATGGAAAAAAGGGGAAGAGAGCAGATTGTAATTAGGTCCTACTTCTTACTGGTCTAGGTTACCTTGGCAACAATGGATATAGCTGGGTAGTATTATGGGATGGATGTATAGGATGTAGAGATGGTGATTTACTCTCATCGTACAAGCTGCCAACAAAACGCTCGTGAAAATGGACGCTAATGAATACACCGTATCAGAATTAATAGATAGTAGCATGTACGTAAATAATCACTGACTGCAAGTTACCATGACGTATGTGCTCCCGCCAAGCCAAAGCACACGTGTAAGTGTACGTGTAAGTGTACGTGCGTTAGATCATGGCAAGCATTTAAAGGAACTATTAGCCGGGTGTGTGCACACCTTGTCCCAGGACTGATAAGAAAGCCAGAGAGAAAGAGATATAAAACAAGAGAAGGAGTTGTACTCGTTATCATAACTCAATAAAACTTTTATCTTACAAGTATGTGCAAAGTTCACCCTGTTTCTCAAGAATAGACTTTGAAAGTTGGGTTGTTTTGGCCGAACCGACGATGTAAATTGTAAACCCAGCTCTGAAACCTTTCTTTCTGCGAGTCTGGCTGGAATCCATTTAACTCCCACAGAGACAGGCACAGCAAAACTCACACAGGCACTATTGTCCCTTACTCAGACCGCCATTGTCTCTGTGTGAGCATGCATGTGCATAGTTATTGCCTTGTGCACTAGTGTGTGGAAGGTATCTGTTAGTATATGTGGGTTATGTATGCATGCCATAATGTCTAAGGATAGGACGTGTAAAAGAGTAAAAAGAGTTCAAAACCTAGATGTAGTAATGTGAAAATATGAGACAGAGAGCCAAAAAAAGCAAAAGCAAAAAAGCCAAAGGAATACAGAGACGCAGAGCGAAAAATGGGAGAAAAAAAAGGAATCAATCATTTTCACGTTGACTTGATGTTGATATGGCCGACAAAAAAATGTTCAAAATCCATGTAAAAACAGTACAATCAGAATGTAATCATTTCAGTCTGGCCAAATAGTATTCCCATATTACCAAAGGAGGAAGAAAATTGCGAAATAAATTAATAAAAGGCCAAACTAGCCAAGTATTTCTGTGGCCTTTTGTCTTATCACTCATTAAACAAGGTGAGCTCATGTCTGCTGGTGAGGCGGGTCATTGATACTACACTGTTTACATCATCCAGAAACACTACTCCTGTTTACCTCACTCTCTGCTCTGTTTCCCTTCATCTGACTCAACACCAACACGAGTGTCCACTCCTGTGTGATGCCATGCGGCTGTCAGCATTATTCCAGGCTCTGATACTAGAAACCTTACACCAAGCACTAAAATCTATGATACCAGTTTGGCACTCTCGTATTCCTGCAAATTGTAGCTTGCCCGTTCTTGTTAGCTCAGACTGTGTTATTGGAGGTTGGATTTGGTTTCAGGAGACAAGCCGACTGAGCTGAATAAACATAAGAATGCTATAAATCTGTGAAGCGATAGGTGCTAAGAATCTCACTGAGAAGTGAGAATTTCTTTTGTATTGTACTAGATCTTAAGCCATAATATCCAAGGCCAGACTAAATGACTGGCTACTTTGGCTGCATAGAATTACAGTTAATATTAAACTATTACTATTATAAAACTATTTATTTAATACAAAGAAAGGCCTTGCCTTTTGTGAAGCACTACTTACGCACTGCCAATCCATTACGTTACATTTCATTTAGTTGACGCTTTTATCCAAAGCGACTTACATTTTTGCTCTATACACCATTGACACAGCAAAGGGGAGCAAGTGAAGTGTCTTGCTCAAGGACACATTGACGAGGACTAGTGGACTTGAACCACCGATCCTCTGTTTGAAAGACTGAAAGACTGAACCACGGTCGGCAATCCAGTGAGTGTTAAGTTTTTCGCCGAAAGTGAAATGAGAGGAATGAAAGCACTCTCGTGTCTATATGCTAAATATGTAGTTATCTCCAGCATACGTAGCTTAGCTTAGCTTGAACAGAAGGGTAACAGCTGGCTCGGCTTTCGCCGAAAGTCCTAAAATCCGCCTACCAGCAGCTCTAAGAAAGCAGATTAACGTATTTTGGAAATGACAATTTTTTTTTCCTTTGAATACATTATATATAAGGTAGGATAACTAAGCGCAAATGACAAACTTTTGGGTTCGCAATAATGAGCTGTACTAAATCTATTCACCAAAAGTCTAACACTACAGGAACCAGTGTGGCCCGCTGTTGATTCTAGGTCAGAGAGGATCAAAGGCTCTGGTCGCCCTCCTCCTCGTTTCACGCTTGTATCAATCTCGGTTTGGCTTCGCTGGCGTTTCCTCGTACCACAGAGCTCTCTGTGTCTGTCAAGACCCAGTTTGTCTCAGCTCAGTGATGGATCTGAACCTAATTCTGTTTGTGTCCAAAGGGAAACAATTAGTTCAGTGTGTGAGTGTGCGTGAGTGTGTTTGTGCTCGATGCTCGGTGTGTGTGTGTGCCAACATGAGAAGAGCAGGCGTTCAAGGCCGTCGCTGAACAAACTCATTAACCGTTCATTTGTTAGAACTACGACAGAACAACAATATAGCCCAAAAGGGAGAATGGAGAAAGATTTGAGAATAATGTGGGAAAAAGAAAACGAGGCAGGAATTCAAAACCAAAAGAGGATGAAAGTTTGTTCGGGCTTAATGATTGCAGAACCGTTGTTGCACCCACGCACACACGCACGCACTCATGCACACACGCACACACGCAGGCACACACTCACGCACTCAACTTGTTTTTAATTTTTTTGACAATCATTTTTAATAGTTTGTGTATGTATATATTATTTTGTGTTTTGTGTATTGTCTTGAGCTGTTTGGACCCTGAATTCACCTTCAGTGATCAATAAAGTAATCATCTATCTTATCTATCACACACACACACACACACACACACACGCACGCACGCACGCACGCACACACACACACACACACACACACACACTGATATGCATGTGATGTTACAAGTGATGGAACTGATGATACTAATCAGATCCTTTCACACCATGTTATTGTCAAATGAACTGTGACAACAGCAGGGCAGCTGGGCGGAAGAAGGGCTGAGCTGTGCTCGTGGGCGCTCTTCCCCAGTCATTGAATAACATAATCAGTAAATTTATTCATAAACACATTATATAAATTGCCATAACTAGGCCTTTTGAAATATATCACAACACATAAAGTCATCATCTTAAACTCAGTATGATATAATCTCTATATATTACAATGAAGTGAAAATACACTACTTTCACAGTAAAATAATAATAATACTTTCACACTATAGTATGCAACTCCTGATTATACTTTTAAATATTCATACAAAAACCACTATCATTGTGCACCGTTGTGTCTACATATCCTTCACCTAATGGCGTACCCAATATCAGCAGTAATTATTCATTTCATATCACGATAAGATCTTTTATGGCTGCTCACCAGAAGTGTTTATGATATTTTTCGCTCATATGATACCTTTATACCATTATGTAATAGAGCGTGTGAGCCTGTACAGAGTCTCTCTACATAATGGGTCAGCGATTTGTCTGCCAGTCACAGGTGCTGCTGCAGAGAAGGCAATATAATCACAAAACACCCACAACAGGTTAGCTCAGAGTACACAATTAGCTCTTAGCTAAGCGTCATGGGTTTAGGATTTTCTATTTCAGGGTTTCGGTTATTGGAAGGTGTGCAAATGGTATCACAGAGATGTATACTTGTTAATAAAGTGTCTACTTTTGTACTATGCACTTATCACAGTTGGTGGTTTCAGTTATTGTGCAACAAGCACCTGCCTCTGTGTCTTGTCAATTGCAAAACAAAATGTAATGCTACTTTAGTTGTGTTTACTCCTGTGTGTGTTTGTGGGAAATCACTTACTGAGGTTGAATAAGACAAGAAAGACATGTTTCTGAGCAAACATAAAAACAGTGTGAACAATCTCCAGTACAATACTGAACGGAGAACTAGGACCGGATCTACTTTTTGGGTCATGAAGTAAGTCACCATCTCTCTGCCTGCATATCCAGATGTTGCCAGATTGTTATTTCTCTCTCTCTCTACCCCTCAGCTATCATCCCTCATCCTCATCCTTCACCCTTCTGTCCTGCCCTACTGACTTACTGCTGTTGATTTGTGTAATCCCACCTTTTATCTCTTTTCTCTCTCTCCCCTCAGCCGAGTCTTCATCATGTATTTGTCCGTCCATCACTCTAACCCTTTAATCTCATCTCCGATTCAAGTGGTATTTTTGGACTTGTCATCTATAACTCATCTGTGAAGGGCGAGAGTGTATTTATAGCTTGTAAACTAGAATATTACAACCCTCCAATTGACACGTGTGTTAATATGGAGTTGATGCCAAAATTAATCATGGACAGCCTGCAGGATGTGTGTTAATGAGGCCTTTGAATTCATTGCAATGTACCACGTACGTATGTGTGTGTGTGTGTGCGTCTTGACTTGTGTTGTTTTATCTGGGTCTTTCAGTGGAAGTATGTTACACAAACTATTGTGTCTGTCCTTATAGAAGACCTAGAGAAGAACATGTGATCAAATCTCCCATTGTGCGTTAAATCACATAAAGACGTTCTGTACAATTAACCCATTCTTCATGCTTAACACAAAACTGATGTTTTCTAATCATTTCAATATGTGTTCCAGATGAAACTAAGTTCAAATCTATTGCTATAAACCAACGGCACCAACCAAAGGAGAAGGCACAATTTACCTGAGTGAGTTTTTTTTTTCCAGAACAATTTAATGAACAATGCTGGCACTGGTTATTTGTAATAGATTGGCGAGGAGGTAATCATTGTCAGTCAATGTTGGATTGGATACGTGGGTGTACCGAACAAATGAGCAACAAGTGTGCCACATTCCAATTAAAACATTTTAATATATGAGCTGCCTCATACATCTACAGATAGGCCCTCCTTAATCCAGGAATCTGGTTTCCAAAATGTTTTATTTGATTGTTCTAAAGCCTACATACATACATGGAGGCCTGGAAAGGGAACTGACTATTGATGTTGCACATGACTCACCCTTTTGTCGCACTTCTGTGAAAATGTCAAGTAATAGGGGGCACATTGTCTCACACTTTATGGCTTTGACTTTCACTTACTGTATTCTGACCCCAAATATTGAACTGGTGCTTTAAGGCCAATAAAAGAACCATCCAATTGGAAAGTGGACTTGCATAGTCGACTCCTCACAAATCACTCCGTGCCTTCCTACAGCAATTCAACGGTCCTTAATGATCGGGATGACTGTCACCAAAAGATTCATTTTGAGGGAATGGAAATCCCCCTCTCCCCTTCCTTTCAGAGATGGATGGCTGACATGATTTCAATCATAAAGACGGAAAGAATTCTTGCTGGAGAACTCATTATAAAAATCTTGGCTATCTGGGACCAATATCTTGATCTGAAGCCGGGGGAGAGTGAGTAACACAGCTAATTTATCATGGCCTTTCCTTCTAGTGCACAGCAGTGCACTGAACTACTGGTCGCCATTAACTATGTTTCTGTTTTTTCTTATTTTTATTTTTTTAACATATCTCAGTTTACCTGTTACTTGACTGTTTTTGTGGATTCATCTTCTTGTTTGAAGTGAATATACAGTGCTCAAAACATAAATAAATGTTCTCAGACTGCGTTCCTGAGGGCAGATCATAGCCTTCTGTCAGCTGAAATCACATTTCTGGAAACACAGAAATATTTACCGGAGTGTAATGATGCACACCGTTTTGTTTTTTAATCGAAGGCTGCACAGGAACCAGATGTGCAACACCAGAAAATAAGATTTAATTCACATGCTGTTATTGTACCTGACTAAAAAGGCTACATTTTCGTTGTGCAAACACAGTTAGCGAAAAGTTTACTGATGGAAAGGACAAAATTGTAATTTCAATAAGACAAAGTTTAACTGAAAGGGAAAAACAACCAAGAAAAGAAAGCTGCTGCCTCCCAGTGAAGTGAGCTTCCAACTCCTTCTGTCCTGAGCACGAGCAGAGAGAAACAGAGCTGGCATCCACATCATTTAAAATAATGAAATTACCATTCATGCCAGATTTCCAAGTTTACTGCTTGCGTCACAATGGGCACTCATTACTTACCAATGAGCACACCAATTATAACAGAATGTAATTTACTGCACATCTTATCTCTCTTCCTACACCTCCACGGTGTCCGACCCAGCGCGGCAAACCTGTTCACTTTCCTTGATTGAGCAAATGATCTGACCCGACGTCAGCCAGAGCAACGACAAAATCAATTTAACAAACCAACTAAACACGCCTGACTGATGTATACGCCTTCATTGATGATGTATCAAATAAACTAAAAGATTGGAGTGAAATCAAAAATCAAGCAGACACAAAAACAGAGTTAATGCTGGGTACAAGGCAACCTTTTCATATTGATAAAACACTTTCAATGATTGCACAAACTGGCAAATTAACAGATGGCAATCCTCCTGTTTGCATGATTGAAGTACGTATTTTTGTTTTCTAGAGAGAACAGAGGGAATTCTGGACGACCACACCGTGCTGCTCATAGCAGCCATGCACCTTTGTGTAATGCATTTGGAGGAGGCTTGTGTTTTGGGATAGCTGTTTAAAGGATGGGATGGCTTGGTCCACTAATGCCCCTCCAGCAACACAAGGTGTTTGCATCAGGATGGACTGAGGATGAGTCTCCTGTGTCCAGGACTGCTGGATACCTCCATCTGATAGCTCCCGGTAAGACGGAGGCTTTGTGGAAGTAAAGAAGCTCGGTATCCATAAAAACATAAATACATTTTGTATTTCTGTGGACCTTTTTTGTTGTTGTTGCAAAAGCCTGGTGCCGGTTTGATAAGACAAACACTGGATGAGGCAAACATAGCAGTGCATTGCAAATCAAAGGTTGCAGATTAGAAGTGAATACCTGTCCTTCAGCTGCTGCTTTTGGAAGGCTATGAAAGGAGACGTCTTTGCATATCCTGTCAGCAGTTGTAGATAAGACATATTAGTAAGAATTTCCTCATACTCTAGCATAGTCATGTTTCTCTGCTGCAGTATTTCAGTCAAGGTTTATGTGATTTTGTGTCATGATATAAGGAGGAGACAAACACTTTTAGGATATTTAATTAGGAAATTGCAGTTTTGTGATTTCGTAACAACCCATATGATGTGAAATGTGTGCAGGCTGAACTATATTTGCTTTTGCAGACACAGTTACCACGTCACTCGTGGATAATGTGACCAGCATTCAAACAGTGCCCTAAGGCCCAGAACAGAAAGTAAGCATAAGCACAAGTGCAAATTTTAATCCGCAGCGAACGGCTCAACAGCAAAGCACACTACATTATAATTTCAACAGAAAAATATGACGATCACAAATGCAGACGGAGAACTGAATGGGTGCTTCTGTGAGTCATGAACTTCCTTTAGAAAGCAGATTGAAGGGAAACTTGAATATTACAATTTGGAGTAAAGATAACTACACCTGATAAATATACATTTACAGTGACGCATCTGGAGAACTTTTCACTTTGATTCAAAGAGAAACCAATAGTTTAGATTTTAGAGCAGTTTGAGCATCGAGGGACTCGAGGCCTTGCCCCAATACAAGAGATCAAAAAGGAGTTACGTTTGACGGATTGTGAAGGAGAAAAGCATTACAAAACACATCTATAGATTAGATAATACAGTTCATCGCTAACACAATTTTGCAGAAGATAATGTCTCTAATACGTTTGACCTCTGGGTTAGTGGCACTGTATTGCAGCACATTGTGAGACTGACAAGATAAGGATTTGTGTGATCTATAAAAAATAATGCGACCTGAATAACCCTCGATAGTGCACACATTTGTGTGTTACACAATGGTTGTAATACCCCACTTCTCATTGTCATGTCATTGTCTCTGACATTTGGTTCATGTGAAGTTCAAAAAGGTCAGAACAGGGCAAATCAGGAAAAAAACGGAGTTATGAAACTACTGGAATGCAATGAGCCATAGCCTTCAGTTTAATCCCATTATAAAGAAGCAACTCGCATTAAAACAGCAGAGGATTTATGCTGATCATTTAATGAATTGAAATATCTGTAACTTGGGGAAATAACTCAATCCTAGAAAAACATGAAATCTCCATTTTGGAAACTGTAGCTTTCTAACATCAGCTATTTATCCTCACATCCCAAAAGGTTGACCCCGATAACACAACTTTGATTCAAAATGTACACAGGGTTCAGATTATGTGTGATGCAGCTCAAGATAAACCCCAAATCCTGAAGGAGATTTCAAAATGTAGAACTTGAGCGTTGATCGACGGTAACTTCCCCCCATAAAGAGAAAGGGCGCTCTGGGACACAAGGAAACCTCTTTCATAAACTCAACATGGAGCTCCTGCAACATTAAGCCATTGCTGATTTGTAATTACACGAGATAAGAAGATGAGTGGGGGTTTAGTGCTTGTCTTGACTAAACGAGAGAGGCTATTTGTGTTCCAGGGGGCACCGGATGATACACTCATTTTACGGGCTTAGCCCACTGCGCTGTCTGTTCAGAGCTTCGGGGACAAGGGAGGATGTTTCACTCAGCCTCCGCATGCTTCCACGTGGTAACAGATACACGTAACAAGCATGAAAACCTGCACACAGCATCACATGTATGGTGCACATGGAATGCCACGGGGACAGAAGGATATGTGTTGCTCATCTATTCCTTTTCGACACCTAAATGCACAATAACCTACATTGCGATGATGCAGGTCACAGCCCCGGAGAGGTTTAGTAGTCAGCGTGTAAGTGAGTGTTAGTGTGTGTGTGAGACTGCAGTTCAGCCTTCCAGGACTCAACCAGAAGGCTTTGAGACGTGATCATCCCGTATCCTTGCAGCTGAGGCATTTTGATCAAGAAATGATGCAGTAAATGTATAGATTTAAAGAGACGCTGAGGGACAAATAAAGAATAGTACACTGTTGTGATCAGTGAGTGAGAACCCAAAGGCAGACGCCTGGAGGTATTTCCAATGAGGGTGATGGTAGAGGAGGAGCGGCGGAGCGAGGCAGAGGGAAGGAGGGCTGTTGAGGAGCAGGCAGGTGAAACAGGTGGATAGTCCGGGGGGGCGAGTTGAAACAATGACCTGGATTGAGTGAAGAACTGACAGGTGAACTGAGGAGAATCAGGTGTGCAGACTGGGAGGCGGGATGAGCGATACTTTACTTGAAAGCAATCAGGGAGCAAGGCAAATTAATGGAGAAGCCACGCCCACAGCAGCGACAGAGACAGAGAGAGACAAACAAACAGGGGAGAAGTGGAAACAACAGACAATGGGGGGAAGCGAGAGCACAAACACAGCTGATATAAGGAGAACTGAGGGGAAATTGCCAAATGATGGGCATTTTGACAGGATTATCAGCACTGTTTCCTCAAGATGGAGCTGACAAATAAGCATCACTGGGAATTTTAAACTTGCCGGACTGAATTAGGAATGAAAGAGAGCGATGGAGAAACCACTTTGAAACAAGCCGAGTTTATGCGCTCAAATCACTCTTTGCTGCACAAACTGATAAGGTATTTTAATTAACTCGAGAACTGGGGTTCATTTAAAAACATATTACACTTTGACAGCATAACATCCCAGGAAAATTAAAAATGTTAAATGAGTCTCAGTTTGGTCTCATATTTTGCACGAGTCAATTTAAAAATCGACAGATCTGCGAAAGTTTCTCCTCAGAGAACAAGACAGAAGCACCACTTGAAATATTGTGTTGACGATGTGTTCATATGTTTCCTATATGTGTTCATATGTTTCTTGACAATAAAATAAATTTAAAAAGTCTTCTTTAACTAAGACCAAAGTGCAACTAATCAACTAAGAGGGGACAGCCTTGTCT